>NC_083609.1:48905978-49212825 GCF_029168945.1 Cannabis sativa | reverse complement strand
GAAGGAGACATTAATTCCGCTGCATCAATGTAAGGTTTTCTTAACTTTATATGTGTTTAATTTATCATTTTAGAAAGTTCATACTTAGGGTGTTTAAACAACATACTTGTAAGTAGATCTAAGATCCTGGTAAAATAATTTCCAACAACTCGTATCAGAGCCATGGTAATTGATTTACTTGCATGAAATTTGGACTTTAAAACAATTGTTTGTTTGTTTTTGGATGGTATCATGTTGTATTGAGTGTTATTTGATGATTGATTGATGTTTGTAAATTTTCGTGAAAAATAATTGCGATTTTGTTTCTGGAATTATTTTTATTGGATAGTATGGAAAAAATTAAGCAAGTTAGCCTTTTACAGAACTCAATTTCGATTTTATTTGAATTAGTTATGATTTTTGAAGATTTGAAAAAATCGGGGCTCTGCTGAAATTTTCCTGCGATCGCGAAAACTGTCCGTACAGCTCACAGTTTTTTCGTTTTTCTTCGATTTTTCATGCTTTTTCATGGAATTAACTTCCGATTTTTTTGTATAGTTTTGTATATATACTATTACTATTTCTAATTCAATTCTAATTATCATTTTGAATTAATTTAATATTTTTAAATTTAATTCGAGATATTAGTGTAATTTGAATTTGAATAGAATTAGTATCTATCTTCTTGCTAAAAAATCTATCTTATTTTTAAATTTGATTATATCTTATCTTATTTTTAAATTTAAGGTCAGATTTTATATATATTTTTTTTAAATTAAATTTTTTTTGGATATTTTGACCTTATTTAAATTTAAAATAAGATAATTATAATCATGTAATTTTAAATAGATGTAAGATATTTTGCTAACTTTTAAATTTTGTTATTTTATTTATTTAAATTAAATTTAAAATCTGAAAAGATATTTCATTTATCTTTTCTAATTTTTATTTAATTTTTATTTTTAAAATAACATTTAATTTTTAAAAGTAGTTAGCAAATTTTTGAAATGATATTTAGGTTGGTTGAAACCTAATTTTTCAAAATAGTAGGTTTAATTTTAAATATTTTTTTAAATAATCTCGAAATTTAAATTTTTTATTTTCGAAATAAACATTTTTTTTATTTTTCGAAAATTAAATTAATTTTTTTTATTTAATTATTTAATTATTTATTTTTCGAAATTGTTTATTTAAAATTAAATAAATCCTACTTCCAACTATCCAGCTAACCTTGTTGCAGGAGTATGTGGTTTTTAGCTTGTGTGTAAGTTTTTTAAAACCTATTATTACTTGATTGCAAATAGCCATGGTTACTTTTTCCCAGATCTAATGATCTGATGGCTCCCTTGGTCAAGTTAATAATTTGTAACAGGTAAATTTTACAATCTTCTTTCATCTGTGTATGACCTAGCAACATGATAGGATCCATCCAAAGTGTGCCTGTGTGAGCCTATATGTTTATTTTGTTTTAATATAGATACATATAGGTTGTTGCTAAATAAAATGTCACACCATGATAGATTTTATTTAGGTCCATTTAGTTATTGGACCTATTCAATTAATAACAGTTATTTATTTTAAGGTTAAATTCCTCTCTTTTGGGCCTTGTGTGAGAGTTGGGAGCCATAGAAGTGGGTACGACATACTGAACCCAGCACCCCCTCACATGAACTACCCCAATTGTGAAGGCCCATTTGCCTGATTTGAATAACTGTACTAGGTTAATTATATTAGTTTGACCTAATAAAATTGAATTAGCAACATAATTAACTTTTAAAATATATGAAAATTTATTTTCATTTTAATATTTTAAAGTTAATTTTAAGAAAAACACTTTTAGTTTAGATATTATTTCTAGACAAACTATTTGTATTTTTCTTGTATTTAATTAAATATAGAATTTTAACTAACTAAGATTCTTTCTGGAGCTTATTTAATTAAATATTCCTATTTAAGTTATAAATTAGTTGTAACAACTGATTTTTCTTATCTAACTTAAATTTGAATATTTGATTTAAATTTTAAATCAAGTTGAGTAATCCTAGGCATTAGTTATTAAAGATTCTTAAGATATTTTTTAAGTTAATATCTTTTCAAATATTAACTTAAAATGGAATATTTTAGATATTTTTTGGTTAATATCTTTTCAAATATTAACTTTAAAAAGATATCTTCAAATTAAGTGGTTACAACTTAATTTTGATATTTAATTAAATCTAAATTTGAAATTATTTAAGTTTTAGATTTTTTCTATATAACTTAAATTAGATATTTTTTAAATTTTGAAAAGATACTTAGTCAAATAAGATATTTTCTAGATAGTAATTTCTAGACTACTTATTATTTCTAATATTTAAATAGGAAAATTATACTTTGTGAAATTAATTATTTAAATAATTAATTTTGGTACAATTTTATTAAGTATATTTTTCCTAGTATTAAACTAGAAATAAATAATTAAGCCTTCTCTACACTTAATTATTATTTCTTGAATTTAATACATTTAATTAACTTGAAGAATCTAAATATCTAAGTTGATTTTCATCATGATACTTAAATATTTATTGATTTTTCATGACATTTAATTAAATAGAAAATTATTTTTAGGTTGAAATTTAATTTTTCAACTTAAATTTAAATAATTTTCAAAATATATATATATTTTTTTTATTTTATTAATCAATTTTGAAATTTGTATTTTATTTATGCAATATTTTCGAATTTTTTATTTTGAAAAATAGATTGAGTTGTAAATTAATTATTTATTTTAATTAATTTTTCGACCAACTTCAATCAATGATTTTTTCATTTAATTGATTAATTTAAAATATATATATATATATATTATTAGAAATTGAATTAACTAGTCAAAAGAATATCTAGATAGGTGATATTTTTGCTTGAAGTATTTCTTTTCTATTTTTATTATTTTTTCGAAAATTGTATTTTTATATACTTTAAATTTTCGAACCCAATAAATATATTCTCAAAGGAAATTTTTAAGTTGCTAATTATTTATTTAATTCAACTTAAATTAATTTCCTTAATATTTATATTTAAGATTATTACTAAGATGGAAATAATTTATTTTATTTCAATCACCATCTAAGTATAATTTTATAAATATTATATTAAATTCTTGTTTTTGAATTTTAATTCTTAATTTAGAATTTAATGAGATTTATTTATTAGAATAATTAAGAAAATACATTTTAAACAATGAGCTTTATTATTATTAAGATATTCGATTGTGGGTTTTACACCGCGTTTGTTTTAGTGAGTAGTCCTCCCTAATGGAGGAACGTTCATTAGCAATTTCGCACCGTTTAATCTCGCATGATAAGTGGTTTGTAAGTGTTTTATATGGTATAGATCACCCTAATGGTGGCGACCATATTTGACTTGCAAATTGCGAAACAATGGTAGAAGCTCATAAGATAGAATAGCCTTGACTCTCGCCTAAACGGGACAACGCTGGATTCCAATCTTGATCGAATAAAAGGTTGCTAGAATGTTTAACATTTTAGATGAGCTGACAACTCTATTCAATGGATGGTAGCTTTGACTCTCGCCTAAACGGGACACTGATATCAGTTTGTTGAAAACCTTGGAAATTATTTAGGATTGAATTTTTTAAGTATTTTCTCATATCATTCCTACTTGCTATGTGCTAATAATTTCTGAATTGATTTTGTGTGTTAAACCATTATTAATTTCTGTTTGTTGATTTCTATTATTTTGTAGTATTCTGTTTTTGTCAAAATGAATCCCATGTTATCACTGTTGACTGAAAATAAGCTGAATGGATCTAACTTTAATAAATGGAATGAGAACATTAATATTGCTCTCATAGGAGAAAGTGCCTTGTTTGTTTTAACTGAGCCGTCACCTGAAGTGCACAGGGACAATGCTTCCAAAAATTTGTGAAAGAAAAGTATGAGCGTTGGCAGAAAGCAAATGACAAAGCTCTATACTTTATGCTTTCTAGCATGGTTGACACCCTCAAAACTCGGTTTTCTAAAACCGAGAAGGCTGCTGAAGTTATGACGAAGTTAAATGAGCTATTCGGTAAGGCATCACTTCAGTCACGCTTTGACGCGACTAAGAAGTACATTAATGCACGGATGAAACCTCATCAAAACGTGCGTGACCATGTTCTCCTCATGTCTAGTTATTTCCAAGAAGCCCAGGATCATGGTGCTGAAATGGACAGTGCTACTCAAGTTAGTCTTATCTTGAATAGCCTGACTCCAGCATTTCTACCATATACATCAAATTATGTCATGAATAAGAAGGAATTGACTTTCATGAATTAGTCAATGACCTTCAAACTTATGAAAATTTGATTGGAGGACCCAAGAAGAAAGGGAGTAAACCTCACAATCCTAGGAATGGTAATGGGACGATAAAACCTGAAGCAAATGTTGCCTCTGCTTCAAAGCCCAAATCGAAGAAGAAGTGGAACAACACCAAGAAGCGAACAAAAGTCATGAAAAATAAAAAGGTTGTTCCTTCTGGTGATGCTACACTTAAAGGAAAGTGTTTCTACTGCAATGAAAAAGGTCATTGGAAATCCCAGTGTCCTAAACTTCTTGCAAAGAAACAAGGTATTTCCATTTATAAACTTTAAGAGTTTTAGTGAATTATTATCCAATTGGATTTATGATTCTGGACTAAACTTTGTTTATTTGTTTTCTTCTTCTTATAGGCCCAGCTACTTAAACTCAATTGAGTTGGATCAGAAAGCTGGACCAAAAGGTGAAATCGTCCAGATGAAGATGAAGCTCTTCATTTTTGAATTAATTGTTTTAGTTTAAAGACAATTTGGATTTCAAATTTTAGTTAGGGATATTTATCCCTGTTTTTCTCATATTGTTGTAATACTTTTTTTTATTATTAATAAATTTTATTTTCGAAATCACCATTGCAAATTATGAGATTGAGCTTCATTTAATTTATCTTCATCAATTATTACCACATTATATTTGTATGTTTGTATGTGTAAGTGTTTTTATTATTGATGCAAATTCTATAATATTTACAACTCTTCATAGAGTTATATTAAATAAACACTAGAAATTATTTCTATGTTTATCAATAATTGTTAATTCTAATACAATTATTAAGAATTTGTTTAATAAAAGGATCTTATGATCTGATAGGGGTGGAGAAAAGTTAAGAAAACTATGCAGTTCAACGATCTTTTATATCTAATGAACTCTGGATAGTATTCAACTCCACATAAACTCTATCACACTAAGAGAATCATGATCTTTACAACCTTTAGGGGTGGATCATAATCTCTATATACTTAGGGGTGGAGGTTATCCATAGTACCCTATATGTATATTCTTAGGGGTGGAGTCCATTCCACAATTCCCTATCTAACACATATCTTGTTTAAACATAGAAGTAATATAATGAGTCAGCTATTGTCAATATAAATTCTTGATCTTGATTGTATGTTCCATTCGGGCTCAGATCTTGATTATACTCTGCTACAGAAAGGATACAAGGGTTAGAGATCTGAGTGGAAGGAGACATTAATTCCGCTGCATCAATGTAAGGTTTTCTTAACTTTATATGTGTTTAATTTATCGTTTTAGAAAGTTCATATTTAGGGTGTTTAAACAACATACTTGTGAGTAGATCTAAGATCCTGGTAAAATAATTTCAAACACAATGATCCTCTTGTTGGGTTTTATGCCCTAAATAAAACTCATTTCAATATATTCAGATTTACTTATTAATATTGATCAGAAATAACATTTAATGTTGCATGGTTCACATGATTTATTTCATGATTATATGTACATAATGTATAAATTCATCTGAAACCCTTTTCACATACTTGATCCTGTTTATTGTGCCGTCAACACATTGGAAAGTAAACATGACTATGTGAATAAAGTTTCCTGGATTTATCACACACGAGGTTTTACTGATATGATAATCTACAACAAGAGTTTACTTGTATTTGGAGAAATACTATGTTCTTTCCAGAACATTGGTTAAAGTAAAGCTCAGGTTGGATGCATGGAGTATGCATCGGAAGGGACCGATATTAAACTTTGACTTAGATTTAATTAAACTTACCGTAAAATCTATTCAAGTCAATATCGCCAAGTTGATCCTAGATCAAATGATCTTAATCCTGTTATGATTAGGCTCAATCTTGAAAGGCTATTCGTGTTCTTTGATTTGTTAGTTAAGCCTACTTTTAGGTCAGGGTGATACGTACATTTTGGGAACACGGTAGTGCAATTGAGTGGGAGCGCTAGCATAAACATGGAATCTATAGCTTCTATCTGGCGAATAGTAAGCAAAGGATGATCTCCTTCGAGCTTGACCAAACAAAAATAAATGGTGGAGATCTCATTTCACATAAGTTGAAATATCATTTATACGGGGTCAAGTGTTTTAAGGATAAAATACATAGTAGGGTGTTACGGTAATCTAATCCCTTTACTGTGTAGATCATTCATATAGAGGATCATTGATCACATTAGGATTATAACAATGGATAACTAATGATGTGTCTATATGGTGGAACATATAGAGCATTCTATATACTGAGAGTGCAATTCTAAGTTCTATGCGTGGATTCAATGAAGAATTAATAAGTTAGTGAATTTTAGTGCTAAATTCTTGATCTACTTATTGGAAGCTCGGTTATATAGACCCATGGTTCCCCCACTAGTTGAGATAATATTGCTTGTAAGACTCATGTAATTGGTTTTGATTAATCAATTATAATTCTCAAATTAGACTATGTCTATTTGTGAATTTTTCACTAAGTAAGGGCAAAATTGTAAAGAAAGAGTTTATAGGGGCATATTTGTTAATTATGATACTTTGTATGGTTCAATTAATAAATATGATAAATGACAATATTATTTAATAATTATTCATAGTTATTAAATAGTTAGAATTGCCATTTAAATGGTTGAATTAGAAAATTGGCGTTTTTGAGAAAATCAGATGCAGAAAAGGTAAAACTGCAAAATTGCAAAAAGTGAGCCCAAATCCACTAGTATAGGGCCAGCCACTTTTGTAGGAAATTTAAACTGATATTTTCATTATTTTAATGCCAAATAATTCAAACCTAACCCTAGTGGAATGCTATAAATAGATAGTGAAGGCTTCAGGAAAATTACACTTAAATTTTCTATTTTTCCTTCAGAGAAAAACATGAGCCTTCTCTCTCCCTATCTTTGGCTGAACCCACTCTCTCTCTCTTCCTCATTGAGATTTCGAAATTCTTAGCGTAAGAGTAGTGCCCACACACAGCAAGTGATACCTCAATCATAGTGAGGAAGATCGTGAAGAAAGACTTTCAGCAAGAAGGAGGTTTCAGCATCAAAGATTCAGAGAAAGAGATCCAGGTTCAGATATTGATAATGCTCTGCTACAGAAAGGAATCAAGGGCTAGATATCTGAACGGAAGGAGTCATATTATTCCGCTGCACCCAATGTAAGGTTTTCTAAATTTTATATGTGTTTATTTCATCGTTTTAGAAAGTTCATATTTAGGGTGTTAATCAACATACTTGTGAGTAGATCTAAGATCCTGGTAAAATAATTTCCAACAACTGGCCTCAGAGTCATGGTAATTGATTTACTTGCAAGAAATTTGGACTTTAAAACGATTGTTTGTATGTTTTTGGATGGTATCATGTTGTATTGAGTGTTACTTGATGATTGATTGATGTTTGTAAATTTTCGTGAAAAATAATTGCGATTCTTTTTCTAGAATTATTTTTATTGGATAGTATGGAAAAAATTAAGCAAGTTAGCCTTTTACAGAATTTAATTTCGATTTTATTTGAATTAGTTATGAATTTTTGAAGATTTGAAAAATCGGAGTTGTGCTGAAATTTTCCTGCGATCGCGAAAACTGTCCGTACAGCTCACAATTTTTTAGTTTTTCTTCGATTTTTCATGCTTTTTGATGGAATTAACTTCCGATTTTTTGTGTAGTTCTATATATATACTATTACTATTCCTAATTCAATTCTAATTATCATTTTGAATTAATTTAATATTTTTTAAATTTAATTCAAGATATTACTGTAATTTGAATTTGAATAGAATTAGTATCTATCTTCTTGCTTAAAAAAAAATCTATCTTATTTTTAAATTTGATTATACAGTAGAACCTCTATCCAAGAATACACTTGGGACCAAGTAAATTATATTCTAATTGGGAGGTTATAACTAAATAGAGTTACACTAGAAAAAAAAATTAAAAAACCAAAAAATATCAATGTAACAATAATAACAATAAATAATCATTAATACTATATCATAATAGAAATATTTTAGAGTAAATATAATTTCATACATGTATTATAATTTAAAATAAAATTATTAATTTTACATAAATAAATTTATAAAATACATGTATATATTTTATTAAGATGTAATTATTCTTATATAGAGGTACACTTTGTTAATACGGGACTTAAAAAATGTATAACTAATTACAATTTAGAGGTTATTCTTATTTATAACTGGCCCAAATCGGGACTTGATTTTTTTATAACAAATTAGAGGTTATTCTTGAATAGAGTATTCTTAAATAGAGGTTCTACTGTATCTTATCTTATTTTTAAATTTAAGGTCAGATTTTATATATATTTTTTAAATTAAATCTTTTTTAGATATTTTGACCTTATTTAAATTTAAAATAAGATAATTATAATCATGTAATTTTAAATAGATGTAAGATATTTTGCTAACTTTTAAATTTTGTTATTTTATTTATTTAAATTAAATTTAAAATCTGAAAAAGATATTTAACTTATCTTTTCTAATTTTTATTTAATTTTTATTTATAAAATAACATTTAAATTTTAAAAGTAGTTAGCAAATTTTGAAATGATATTTAGGTTGGTTGAAACCTAATTTTTCAAAATTGTAGGTTTAATTTTAAATTTAATTTTTTTTTTAAAATTTTGAATGATTCAATTTTTTTTTTAAAATTTTTCAAATTTTTTTTTAATTAATTAATTATTTCGAAATTAATTATTTAATTTGAAATTAAATAAATCCTACATCCAACTATCCAACTAACCTTGTTGCAGGAGTATGTGTTTTAGCTTGTGTGTAAGTTTTCAAAACCTATTATTACTTGATTGCAAATAGCCATGGTTACTTTTTGCCAGATCTAATGATCTGATGGCTCCCTTGGTCAAGTTAATAATCTGTAACAGGTATATTTACAAACTTCTTTCATCTGTGTATGACCTAGCAACATGATAGGACCCATCCAAAGTGTGCCTGTGTGAGCCTATGTGTTTAATTTGATTATAGATACATATAGGTTGTTGTTGCTAAAATAAATTATCATAGTTCTTGATAGAATTTATTTAGGGCCATTTAGTTATTGGGCTTATTCAATTAATAACAGTTGTTCTTATTAAGGTTAAATTCCTCTCTTTTGGGCCTTGTGTGAGAGTTGGGAGCCATAGAAGTGGGTACGACATACTGAACCCAGCACCCCCTCACATGAACCACCCCAATTGTGAAGGCCCATTTGCCTGATTTTAACAACTGTACTAGGTTAATTACACTAGTTTAACCTAATAAAATTGATTAGCAACATAATTAATTTCATTTATTTTGAAATTAATTTAAGAAAATTATAGTTTAAAGAATTTTTTATTCTAAGCTAAACTATATGTATTTTCTTGTATTTAATTAAATATAGAATTATAACCATCTAGATTCTTTCTGGAACTTAATTTAAATTTTTCATTAAATATTCTTAGTTAAGTTGATATTTAGTTATATACAACTAACCAACTTAAATCTGAATATGTTTTGAATTTCAAATTTCAAAATTAAGTTGAGTAATTTTAGGCATTGGTTATTAAGATTCTTTAGATATTTTTTAAGTTAATATCTTTTCGAATATTAACTTAAAATGGAATATTTTCAAATTTAATTTTTGATATTTAATTAAATTTAAATTTGAAAAATATTTAAGTTCTAGATTTTTTCTAATACAACTTAAATTAGATATTTTTTTCAAATTTTGTGGAAAAGATACTTAGTCAAATAAGATATTTTCTAGATAGTTATTTCTAGACTACTTATTATTTCTAATATTAAATAGGAAAATATTATACATTGTGAAATTAATTATTTATATAATTAATTTTAGTACAATTTATTTTAAGTATATTTTTCCTAGTATTAAACTAGAGACTAATAATTAAGCCTTCTCTACACTTAATTATTTATTTCTTGAATTTAATACATTTAATTAATTTGAAAATTGAATATCTAAGTTGATTTTTATCATCATACTTAAATATTTCTTTTCAATGACATTTAATTAAATAGAAAATTATTTTTAGTTGAAATTTATTTTTTCAACTAAATTTAAATAATTTTCAAAATATATTTTTTCTTTATTTTATTAATTAATTTTCGAAATTTCATTTCTTAAATGCTAGAATTTCGAATTTTATCTTGAAAAATAGATTAAGTTGTAAATTAATTATTTATTTTAATTAATTCTTGGATCAACTTAAATCAATGATTTTTTCATTTATTGATTAATTTAAAATAAATTGAATTAAAGTATATTATTAGAATTGAATTAATTAGTCAAAGGAAAATCTAGATAGATGATATTTTTGCTTGAAGTATTTTTCTAGTGTATTTAACTAATTAGAAAATTAATATTTAAGTTGATTTTCATCATCATACTTAAATATTTGAAATTTTTCTTATATATTTAATTAAATAGGAAAATTATATTTTTTGTTGTAAATTAATTTTATTAATTAATTTTGGGCCAACATTAAATTAGAATAATTTTTCCAGGATTAATTTTTTATTTTAACATGCATTTTCGAAAATTGTATCCTTAAATACTTTAATTTTTCGAAATGCAATATATAATTATAGAAAATTAAATTTGAGTTGTAAATTAATTTATATTAATTTTGTAACAACTTAAATTGAATATTTTTCTAAATATTTATTGAAAATTATTACTAAGATGGAAATAATTCATGTTATTTTTATATCCATCTAAGTAAAATTTGTAAATATTAAATTAAAATTTATATTTAGAATTTTTCATTCTAAATTGGAAATTTTAAATAAATATATATTTAAAATAAATAAATTAAATAAAGAGAATCAAAGAAAATACAACTCACTATAAATAATGAGCTTGATTATTATTAAGATATTCGATCTCCATTGTTGGTCTTACAAAAGTTAAATGTTTTCAATATAACCTCGAGACGCTAGACTTCGTCCCCCTATGGATGGTTATTCGTTGAACGCATTTAACACCGTAAGATTTCATTTGATAAGTGTTTTGTGAGTTTTCGGCTCTATTTAGACTCTCCCCTACGGTGACTACTTAGAGATAAACTCATAAAACATGAAACAATGGTGGAAGCTCATAAAATGAGAATAACCTTGACTCTCGCCTACCGGGACAACGTTGGATTCTTATTTTGATCGAATAAAATGTTGCTAGAATGGTTTCTATTTTAGAAGAGCTGACAACTCTATTCAATAAATGATGCTTTAACTCTCGTCTACCGGGACACTATATCAGTTTGTTGAAAACCTTGGAAATTATTTAGGATTGTATGTTTTAGTATTTTCACTAGTCATTCCTACTTGCTATATGTTTATAATTTCTGAATTGTGTATGAATTTATATTGAACCATGTTATTTTCTGTTATTAAGTTGTAGTTTAATTTCGAATATTCATTGTTGGTCTAACATGTTTGTTTTTCTAATGAGATAAATCCCTAATGGATTTTCACCATTAGACATACATAATAGTGTAAGATCTCGAAAGATAAATATTGTATATGCAACATCTAGCTGTTCATCAATTGATGACACCTTAGACTAGTATTTTTACAATATGAAACAAGAAGATTACATAAATAAGATTACTTTGTCTTTCGCTAATCGAAGCATCGTTGGATTCTTATTTATAAACGAAATTATCCTAATTCCTCTTAGCTTATTCATTTCGAATTAGCTTCAAAACATATCATTGGATGAATGGTCTATAAATCATTTCATGTCATTCTATATTTTCTCTTAAGAAATTAAATGACGCATATGATTATAATCCCGAAATTCTATTCCCAATTGATATAAACCTCAATCTTAGAAATCTCCTACTTGTATGGGCAAATCTGACTTAGAGTTTGTATTAGTAGTGCTGGTCCAAGATAGAATTACTCATTATTTTTGGTATAAATTTAAGTCTTTGACTTTAATTTTAAATTCCAAATAGAAATTTTCTTATATTTCTAATTCCAGAATACAATACAGTTACACTTTCTCAAGTGTTTAATATCCATCTTCTATTAATGGATTAAAACTGTATGGAATATGAGTTAGGTATTCTGTGACCAGGATCCACTTGCAGTATTCTAAGAACTCTTTGATGTAACTAAACCTATGTCATCATAGACACTACCACATTTTTTTTAATCTATGGCATTTGTATCTTGTTCATAGTGGATTTGACAAGATCAATCTCTGCAAAGAGTTAATATGCCTATATCCACTGAAAGTAGTTCATCTCATTCGAAGATGGATGTACATTCAGGGGTGGATATGAGTTTTTCGTTGTATTCTTAAAACGATAACTCTCGATTATATCTTTTAGCAAAGAAATTTGAAATGTTTGAAAAATTTCATTAATTTCTAGCAATGGTTAAAACCATTAAGGTAAGTGGTTAAAGATCTTGCGAACTGATAGGGGTGGAGAAATAGTTAGTAGATATGCAGTTCAAAGATCATTAAATTGATTTTTGAATTATATCCAAACTTACCTCCCCAGAAATTTCGAGTTGCATATGTTAATGATTAGCTACTAGTCGTTGCCTAATTCCTTCTATGGTAATACAATTTCAGAATGATGTAATGGTTGTATACTTAATGTAAATCATTACTAGATTCATGGATGACCTAATCAAAATCTTAAGAAAAGCTAGAACTGTTAACCATAGTTCGTTAGCTATTCTAAGTGATTAGGGGTGGACCATCCCATAGTCAATAGATAAGAACGTGTTTGTTCAAACAAATACTACTTTTCTAATATAATGACTAAGTCTGAAAACAAGTAGAAAATAAAGGAGATATTTTTCTTGATTCCAAAAGTGTTTTATCATCTTATATAACATATGATGATCCCACTGCCTCTGTTGTCTTGTCACAACCAAAGAGGTTAATACCATTTAGTTTTCTTCGACATAATTCACGGTACCTTGTCGTAGTGGGAGAGTTTCTAGGAACTCACCTTCTTATAACTTGGGAGACACTAGTGATTAAAATCCATTGTGAGTTTAAACAAGTAATGGATTGTCAAGATAAGAAACTAAGAAGAAAGCCAATAGAACTATGGTTTAATCCATTCACATGGAATAACCTAAAGTTTTCTATTACAAGGACATAAAAGGAAATTTTCGTTTATAAGTCTATTCTATGGACTTAACAAAACTTTCTGTTCTTAGTATTATAGGTTTGAGTTTATCTAAACCTATGGCTTGTGGTATACCTGGTAATTACTTACTCCAATGCAAGCAACTTACTTTAGTAAGATGCTGAAGCATTTTCTTTCTAATGGCAATCTATAGAAGCTTCACAACTTCTTAGACATAGATTTTATTTATCTAAGGAAAAGTCTCAACTATTCCAGAAAAGATAAAGCCATGAAAGAATTTCTTATATCAACAGTGAGAGGTCTTAGATATGCTTTTGTATGCCTTAGACCAGACACCTGCTATTGAGTGGTAGTAATGAGTAGATATCAGATTAATCCAGGAGAAGAACATTGGAAGACAATCAATTAAATCCTAAGATTAAGAAGAGAAACTATATGTTAGTCTATAAGAGTGTGTTTAAAACTCTTAGACTACACCATATCAGATTTCGAAATTTGCCTTTGTGCTAGTAAATCTTTCTGATAAGATGGTGGTTACTCTGGGGGTGGAATAGTGATTTTGGAGAAGTGTAAAAACCTATCTGAATTCTCTAGGTCTACCAGATAGGGACTGAATGTTAAAGCTGCAGGAAAGGTACTTATTCAGTCTAAGGAAAGTTCTATACATCTTTGGCACCATTCCAAATTGCCTTAAACTACTAGTGTTAATTTCCTGATTAACCAAAAGTAGTTGCAAAAGATATAGAATCCAGTATCCCAAGAGAGTAGACATATAGAGAGGAATTTCACATTATCAATGATTTTGTGATTAAAGGAAGAGTAATGGTGGAGAAAATGTTATTTTTAATTAAACCTTTCAGATCCTATTACGAGGAGTTTACTACTACTACACTTGATTTGTATATCAAGGTGTTGAGATTATTTGAAACGCACTTTTTGTTTTATATTAGTGCAAGTGGGAGTTTGTTGGGTTTTATGCCCTAAATAAAACTCATTTCAATATAATCAGATTTACTTATTAATATTGATCAGAAATAACATTTAATGTTGCATGGTTCACATGATTTATTTCATGATTATATGTACATAATGTATAAATTCATCTGAAACCCTTTTCACATACTTGATTCTGTTTATTGTGCCGTCAACACATTGGAAAGTAAACATGACTATGTGAATAAAGTTTCCTAGATTTATCAGACACAGGGTTTTACTGATATGATAATCTACAACAAGAGTTTACTTGTATTTGGAGAAATACTATGTTCTTTCCAGAACATTGGTTAAAGTAAAGCTCAGGTTGGATGCATGGAGCATGCATCGGAAGGGACCGATATTGAACTTTGAATTAGATTTAATTAAACTTACCGTAAAATCTATTCAAGTCAATATCGCCAAGTTGATCCTAGATCAAATGATCTTAATCCTGTTATGATTAGGCTCAATCTTGAAAGGCTATTCGTGTTCTTTGATTTGTTAGTTAAGCCTACTTTTAGGTCAGGGTGATACGTACATTTTGGGAACACGGTAGTGCAATTGAGTGGGAGCGCTAGCATAAACATGGAATCTATAGCTTCTATCTGGCGAATAGTAAGCAAAGGATGATCTCCTTCGAGCTTGACCAAACAAAAATAAATGGTGGAGATCTCATTTCACATAAGTTGAAATATCATTTATACGGGGTCAAGTGTTTTAAGGATAAAATACATAGTAGGGTGTTACGGTAATCTAATCCCTTTACTGTGTAGATCATTCATATAGAGGATCATTGATCACATTAGGATTATAACAATGGATAACTAATGATGTGTCTATATGGTGGAACATATAGAGCATTCTATATACTGAGAGTGCAATTCTAAGTTTTATGCGTGGATTCAAGGAAGAATTAATAAGTTAGTGAATTTTAGTGCTAAATTCTTGATCTACTTATTGGAAGCTCGGTTATATAGACCCATGGTCCCCCCACTAGTTGAGATAATATTGCTTGTAAGATTCATGTAATTGGTTTTGATTAATCAATTATAATTCTCAAATTAGACTATGTCTATTTGTGAATTTTTCACTAAGTAAGGGCGAAATTGTAAAGAAAAAGTTTATAGGGGCATATTTGTTAATTATGATACTTTGTATGGTTCAATTAATAAATATGATAAATGACAATATTATTTAATAATTATTCACAGTTATTAAATAGTTAGAATTGGCATTTAAATGGTTGAATTAGAAAATTGGCGTTTTTGAGAAAATCAGATGCAGAAAAGGTAAAACTGAAAAATTGCAAAAAGTGAGGCCCAAATCCACTAGTATAGGGCCAGCCACTTTTGTAGGAAATTTAAACTAATATTTTCATTATTTTAATGCCAAATAATTCAAACCTAACCCTAGTGGAATGCTATAAATAGATAGTGAAGGCTTCAGGAAAATTACACTTAAATTTTCTATTTTACTTCAGAGAAAAACCTGAGCCTTCTCTCTCCCTATCTTTGGCTAAACCCACTCTCTCTCTCTTCCTCATTGAGATTTCGAAATTCTTAGTGTAAGAGTAGTGCCCACACACAGTAAGTGATACCTCAATCATAGTGAGGAAGATCGTGAAGAAAGACTTTCAGCAAGAAGGAGGTTTCAGCATCAAAGATTCAGAGAAAGAGATCCAGGTTCAGATATTGATAATGCTCTGCTACAGAAAGGAATCAAGGGCTAGATATCTGAACGGAAGGAGTCATATTATTCCGCTGCACCCAATGTAAGATTTCCTAAACTTTATATGTGTTTATTTCATCGTTTTAGAAAGTTCATATTTAGGGTGTTAATCGACATACTTGTGAGTAGATCTAAGATCCTGGTAAAATAATTTCCAACACCTCTATATGGATGATTTACACTGTAAAGGGACTAAATTACCGTAACACCCTACAATGTATTTTATCCTTAAAACACTTAACCCTGTATAAATGATATTTCAACTAAGTGAAATGAGCACTCAATCATTTATCTCGTTTTCTTAAGCTCAAAGGAAATCACCCTTTGCTTACTATTCGCCAGATAGAAGCTATAGATTCCATATTTATGTTAGCGCTCCCACTCAATCGTACTACCGTGTTCCCAAAATGTATGTATTACCCTGACCAAAAATTAGGCTTAACTAACAAATCAAAGAACACGAATAACACTCTTGAGATTGAGCCTAACCATATCAGGATTTCGATCATGTGATCTAGGATCAACTTAGTGATATTGAATTGAATAGATATTTGCGGTAAGTTTCATAAATCTATCTCAAAGTTCAATATCGGTCCATTCCAATGCATACTCCATGCATCCAACCTGAGCTTTACTTTAACCTATGTTCTGGAAAGAACATAGCATTTCTCCAAATGCAAGTAAACTCTGTTGTAGATTGTCATATCAGTAAAACCCAGTGTTCTGATAAATCTAGGAATACTTTATTCACATAGTCATGTTTACTTTCCACTGTGTTGACAACACAATAAACATGATCAAGTATGTGAAAGGGGTTTGGATGAATTTATAAATCAAATAGACAAACAATTGATTAAGTGAACCAAAACATACACAAATGAATGAAAAATACTTCTGTTACTTTATTGATATTGAATAATCTGGATTACATTGAAATAGAGTTTTATTTAGGGCATAAAACCCAACACATGACACAGGCTCGCAGTAAGTCTTCTAAAATCTGAATAGTTCTTTCTGACTGACCATCAGTCTGAGGGTGAAAGGCTGTGCTAAACTTTAACTTGGTACCCATAGCTTTCTGAAGACTCACCCAAAACTTCGATATAAACTTTGGATCCCTATCTGACATAATAGATTTAGGGGCTCCATGGAGACGAACTATCTCCTTCACATACAATTCAGTGTACTGATCCACTGAATATGTAACTTTCACTGGTAGAAAGTGAGCTGAATTTGTGAATCTGTCCACGATGACCCATACTGAATCATACATCCCCGTAGTTCTAGATAAACCAGTTACGAAGTCCATTGCAATGTCCTCCCACTTCCATTTTGGAAGGACTAAAGGTTGCAATAACCCTGCCGGCCTCTGATGTTCAGCTTTAATCCGCTGACAGGTTAAACATTTGGACACGTAGTCCACCACATCTTTTTTCATCCCATACCACTAGAAGTAGGGTTTCAAATCCTGATACATTTTGGTGGTTCCCGGATGCAACGAATAAGGTGTGGTATGAGCTTCATCCAGTATTTCTTTCTTAAGCTCATCAACACTAGGAACACAAACTCGAGCTTTATATAACAACATTCCACTGTTCGAGACTGAAAAGCCTCTAGGCCAACCAGCCATTACTTCGTCTCGAACCTTAACTAGCTCGGGATCTTCCAGCTGTGCCTTTCTGATTCTCTCCAACAGATCAGATTGGAGTGTTAAATTATGTAATTTCCCGACCACGAACTCAATCCCTGCACTAACCATTTCCAAGGCTAATTGAGGGGCCATCATAACTGTAGTACAAATTTGCCCGGGACCTTTTTGCTTAGAGCATCGGCTACTACATTGGCTTTCCCGGGGTGATACAAAATTTCACAATCGTAGTCCTTAACAAGCTCCAACCACCTTCTCTGCCTCATATTTAAATCTTTCTGGGTGAAAAAGTATTTGAGACTTTTCTGATCAGTATAAATCTCACATTTTTCATCGTAAAGATAATGTCGCCATATCTTTAAAGCAAAAACCACAGCAGCGAGCTCTAAATCATGAGTTGGATAGTGCTGCTCATAATCTTTCAGTTGACGAGAAGCATAAGCTATGACTCTGTCAGCTTGCATCAGAACACATCCCAGACCCTGTCTGGAGGCATCACAATAAACTACAAATTTTTCTTGATCTGATGGCAAAGCTAACACCGGAGCTGTTATCAAACGTTGCTTCAACTCCTGAAAACTTGTTTCACACTTATCTGACCACACAAATCTCTGATTTTTCTTGGTCAATTCGGTTAGGGGCATAGAAAGTTTAGAAAATCCTTCGACGAAATGTCGATAATACCCTGCTAACCCAAGAAAACTTCGAACTTCAGTCACAGACTTGGGCCTCGGCCAGTTCTTCACCGATTCTACCTTGTTTGGATCAACCATAATTCCATTCTTTCCAACAATATGACGTAGAAAGGACACCTCAGACAACCAGAACTCGCACTTTTTGAACTTTGCATACAACTTGTGATTCCTAAGCCGCTGCAATACCATTCGAAGATGATGCTCATGCTCCTCTTCTGATTGAGAGTATACAAGAATGTCATCGATAAACACTATAACGCAGTTATCGAGGAAATCCTTGAATACCCTATTCATAAGATCCATAAAGGCCGCAGGAGCATTAGTCAATCCAAATGACATTACCAGAAACTCATAGTGCCCATATCTGGTTCTAAAAGCAGTCTTAGGTATGTCCTCCTCTCGAATCCTCAATTGATGATAACCAGATCGCAAATCAATTTTCGAAAACACTGTCTTTCCCTGAAGCTGATTGAACAAATCATCGATCCTAGGCAACGGGTACTTGTTCTTAATCGTCAGCTTGTTTAGTTCTCGATAGTCAATACACATTCTGAGGGAACCATCCTTTTTTTTCACAAAGAGAACCGGAGCTCCCCAGGGCGATACACTGGGTCGAATAAACCCAATATCAAGCATCCCGTGAAGCTTCAACTTAAGCTCCTTGAGTTCTGCTGGAGCCATCCTATATGAAGCTTTAGAAACAGGTTCGACTCTAGGTGCCAGATCAATTACAAAGTCAATCTCTCGATGTGGCGGCAATCCCGGCAACTCCTCGGGAAACAAGTCAAGAAAATCTTTCACCACCCTGACTGCCTCAGGCCCAAATGTTTCAGGTCAGCTGGAGTCAAATACCACCGCTAGAAATCCTACACAGCCATTGCATAGTAAATCCCTAGCCCTTAATACAGAGATAACCGGGATCCGAGACCCCTGAACTGATCCAACATAAACAAATGGATCTTCACCTTCTGGCTGAAAAGTCACCATTTTCCGCCTACAATCTATATTGGCCGAATACTTAGATAGAAAATCCATTCCCAGTATAATGTCAAACTCAGTTAATTTCAACTCTATGAGGTCAGTACTCAATTCCCTATCTTCGATCCTAATCGGCATAGACCTAATGCGCCTATTAGAGATAACCAATTCCCCGCTAGGCATTAGGGTTCCAAACCCTCTTTCTAAAATATCACAAGGCCTACCCAAAAGATCAATTACTCTTGTAGCTACATATGAGCGTGTAGCTCCCGAGTAAAATAATACTGTAAACAATAAGTTGTTAACGGGAAGCTGACCTGTCACAACAGAAGGACTGGCTGCAGCATCAGCTTGGGTAATGGCAAACACTCGAGCAGGAACCGGTTTCACTTCTGCTTTCGGCTCCTCTTTCTTTGCTTGGGGGAAATCTTTCTTGAAATGCCCCCACCAAGCCACACATGAAGCATGTATTCCGGTTACACTCTCCTGGATGATGTTTCTTGCACTGCGGACACTCATGGTGAGAGTAACCCTGGCGTCCTCCTCTGCCTTGGTTCCCACGGAACTGCTTACTTTGCCCCGAGCCACCAGAAGCTGGAACAACTTTTCTTTTCTGCTCGGTGGTGGAGTCACCACCATCCCTACCATAAACAGGAGTAGGAACAGTGGGGGTTCCACCAACACTCGGAGTCACCCGGGGCTCCTGAAGGAATTTCACTGCACCCTCGGCTCTCAGAGCCTTTTCAACCATCTCTGCATATGTGGTTGCCTCAGTGGTAGTAATTACCAAATCGTGCCGAATCTTCACACTTAAACCAGCCAGATATTTTTCTTTCTTGCTAAAATCAGTAGGCACAATTCCCGCTGCCAGCTTGGCCAAACGGTCAAACTTTGTCGTATACTCAGTAACCGACATTCTCTCAGTTTGAACAAATTCGGTGAACTCTTTCCGCTTTGCACTGCGGACTGCTTCGTTATAATACTTGGAGTTAAACAACTCCTTGAATTCTTCCCAGGTCATCACTGTGATGTCCCGAGTGAGGGTTATCAACTCCCACCACACGAGAGCGTCTTCCTGAAACTGGAAAGTGGCGCAGGTCACCCGATCATTACCAACCACTTCCATAAAATTGAGAATACGATCAATCACTTAAAGCCACTGCTCGGCCTTCATCACATCAGGACCTCCCAGAAACACTGGAGGTGCCTGCTTACGGAACCTTTCGTATAACGGCTCCATACGGTTGCCAACAACAGGTTGTTCTGCTGGCACCGCAGGAACTGCCACAGCTTGAACCACTTGAGGAGGCACGGCAGGAGGACCCTGCTGCCTCAATCTTTGAATCTCTTCATCTTGTTGGCGGATTCTATCTTGCATTTTAGCAAATCTTTGCTCCCAGTTAGGAGGAGCTTGAGGTGGATTTACAGGGCGACCACCCTGAGCTCTGCCATGGCCACGGCCACGACCACGAGGATTTTGGGGATTCCTCTGACCGCCTCCAGTCTCAACCATATCACCCAAACTTCTTGTATTTCGCGGGGCGTCCATTTAATAGGACTTAGCCTGCGAATCCATAAGCCAGGCAGGTTAGACAGCGATCAAAACTTCACACCGCTCTTAATAACTTAAAGGCAACACACTATCTTTTCTTTTCTCTTTTTTTTTAAGAAATATTTTTAATGAAAATCTAATATGCTTTCACATTCACATTTATTTAAAGTACTAAACAAGTACGGGCTTACTGAACCGTGAACCGAGCTTTCTCTGATGAAGATTGTACATATCTTAGCAAGCTTCGGTAGACAAACCTGGCGGCTCTGATACCAAAATTGTAACGCCCTAATGCTAAGGTACACTACAGTGCTTTTTCAATTATTGTGTAATCTTTGCTAATCAAAGAAATTTCTCGAAAAATGTGTCAAATTAAAACTTTTGTATTAAATACTAAACTTTGTAATATCATAAAATATTTACAAATACCGGGATCCCGTTTTCAAACTTTGTAAAATTTACTTTTCAAACTATACATTCCAAAATACACAAATTTATAGGTCGCACAGCGACTTTCAAAATACAACTCCCAGATGTCCCGAGACCGAACACTCCAGGTCGCGCTGCTTGACATGTACAAACTCACCCGGGCTCAGGTTCACTCCTGTTCAGCCTTCGCCTTTCCTTTACCTACACATGGAAGCAGAAACTGGGAGTCAACAGACTCAGTAAGAAATGCATATAACATATCATATAATTTCCGACCTGTAAATAGCCACCCATACGCCTATTTACAAAGCTTAACAGATGAGTATGAACGTTCTAACTAGGATACGACCATGTACCATGTACCACATGCACTCAGTATACAATCGTACTAGTGTAGGTAGGGTATGGACCGCACCTTAAGTACCGTCAAGTGTTGTACCACAAACATCTTGTACCTTCCCGTACAAGTGCAGGTAACACCATGATGTACTTCCAAACATCATACGCCTTACCAATGCACTCTGTACCGCAACCGTACAAGTGTTGGTAGTGTATGAATCACAACAAATAAGCATGTATATACATTAACACATACATACACTCGAATATCCATATCACACATTATACAGAGTTCTTACCTGTTTTCTGAATTCAAGTGTGCTGGCCGACCTGAACGGAAATCTCGTGCTAGATGGATGCCCTAAACACATTTTGAAACCGGGTAAGTCACACGACTAAAACCCTAATCCTGGGAAACCCAAAACCAAAACCCTAGGTTCTGCTATACTCTTAATGGGTTATTCTAACTCTGGAAATGGGGAAACACCCAACTGAGGCATCGAAATGACAAAAATTGAGAAAATGAAAGGCTCGGGGAACCCTGCCAAAACCGGCTAGCCGGTTTGCACCAGGTTTCCCAAAACCTCTCATTTGTTGCTCAATCTTCCACCAATTGGCATGAAACTTTCCAGAGCACCTACACAATGCATAAACAACAAAATCCAGGTTGTATTTCACAGAACAAACCAACAAATCTCAACTTGCCATTAAAGCTCAAAGCTTTGAACTCTAAACTTAAAATTGCATAAAACCACCAACACCAATTAAAACCAGCTGCAAGGAGTTAAAATCAACTCAACTAGATCCTAAAATTCGAACCCTAGGCATATGAAAACCTAACAGCTCCTATTACTCCAAAACACCATTTCAACCTAAGTTAAAAGCTTGAAAATAAATAACCAATGGTCTAGGGCTTACCTCACTAGCAATAGCTTGAATCCTTGCTGAAAATTCAAGGAAATGAAAGGAAGAAATTTGGTTTTCGCCTTTGAATTGCCCCAGCCGAAAGCAAGAGAGAGAGAGGAAAGCTTGAACTTTTGATTATTTAACTTTTCCTTATTTTCTAAAAATGAGAAAAGGAATTTCTCAACCTAGGCTTGGCTGAAAAATAAAACGCCAAGTGTCACACACCTAGGCAGCCACCCAATCTCATATTTATAATTACTATTTTGCCCTTTAAGTTATATCTTGGGTATCTCTAAAGCTAGGGGTAAAATGGTCAAAAGCCATAACCCTGCTCAATCCAAATACTTTATTTTCTCTAAAATATTTCCCACTATGCAATAAGGTTCTAAACTTACCCATGTGATCAATCTAGCCATCCATCGCATTTTCCGTTGTCGCCGAGCAAAAATTACAAAAATAACATATTACACATATAAGCTAAATATTACCCCTAGAGTTTAATAAAATCTCCGGAATTGAGAAATTATAACTCTAATAATAAAATAATAAAATAATAAAAATTAGTGCTAATTGCCCTTACTAATCCAAATTACTAGAGCGGTCATTACATATCTCCATAAATTTATAAATCATAATTAAAAGTTTAATTTCTAAATTAACCCTAATTATCTACTAATTCTCATATTAAAATTAAGTGGTCTTTACAATTATCCCCCGTTAAAAGGATTTTGTCCTCGAAATCTAACCTGAATAACTTTGGATATTGAGCACTCATGTCGGACTCTAGCTCCCAGGTGGCTTCCTCCTCCTTATTGTACCTCCAGAGTACCTTGACCAAAGCTATGGTCTTGTTCTGAAGCACTTTATCCTTTTTGTCTAAAATTTGGACTGGTTGCTTTTTGTACGAAAAATCCAGTTGAAGTTCTAGGTTTTCATAACTCATCATATGAGTGGGATTCGAAACGTATTTTCATAACATAGAGACTTGAAATTCACTATGGACTTCTGAAAGTGCTGGAGGCAATGGCTAGATGGTATGCGACCAATCCAACCTTTTCAAGGATCTCAAAAGGTCCTCTAAACCTAGGACATAACTTGCCCTTTTTCCCAAAACGTTTAATTCCCTTCATCGATCGAAGACACTCATAGGAATACATGATCTCCTACCTAAAATTCTACGTTTCTGCGTTTTGGATCAGCATAACTCTTTTGCATAATATGACAGGCAAGCATTCTGGCCTTTATCTTTTCTATAGCCTCATTAGTCTGTTGCACTGATTCAGGACCTAAATATTCTGGCCTTTATCTTTTCTATAGCCTCATTAGTCTGTTGCACTAATTCAGGACCTAAATATTTCCTTTCTTTAGTTTTATCACAGTGAATTGGAGATTTGCACTTCCTTCCATAAAAAATCTCATAGGGAGCCATCGCTATGGAACTCTGATAGCTGTTGTTGTATGAAAATTCTATTAGTGGTAGGTACTTGCTCCAGGAGCCTTCAAAATCCATCACACAATCTCACAACATATCTTTAGGTATTTGAATTGTCCTCTCAGATTGTCCATTAGTTTGAAGATGGAAAGTTGTGCTAAACTTCATCTTGGTACCCATGGCTCGCTGGAAACTTTGCCAAAATTTTAAGGTAACCTTCGGATCTCTATCCGATGTAATGGACTTTGGAGCCCCATGTAACCTCAATATTTATTTCACATAATTTCGCATACTGATCCATTATAAATGTTGTTTTCACTGGTAGAAATATATGTGGACTTAGTAAATCAATCCACCACAACCCAAATAGAATAAAAAATCCCCATGGTTCTAGGTAACCCAACCACAAAATCCATTGTGACATCCTCCTATTTGCACTCAAGAAGAGTCAGAGGCTACAACAACCCTGTAGGTCTCTGGTGTTCAGCCTTAATCTACTGACAAGTCAAGCATCGGGATAAAAATTACACCATATCTTTCTTCATCCTGCACCACCAGTAGAAGGGTTTTAAATTTGGATACATTTTGGTAGTGCCAGGATGCAATGAATAAGGAGTGGTATAAGCTCCTTTGAGAATCTCACTTCTAAGCCCTACACTGTTTGGTACACACACTCTTGTTTTGAACAATAGCATCCCATTACTTGACACTGTAAAGTCTTTAGCTTGACTAGCTAAAACCTTTTCTCGGATCTTCACCAGTTCAGAATCAGTTAACTGAGAAACTTTAATTTTTTCTAACAGATCGAATTGTAATGTCAAATTATTAAGTTTGCCAATAAGAAACTCAATACCTGATCTGACCATATCATTTGCTAGCTGGGGTGAAATCAAAATCATGTTGGATACATGCCCGGGACCCTTCCTACTAAGTGCATCTGCCACCATATTGGCCTTCTCGGGATGGTAAAGGATTTCACAATCATAATCCTTGACCAGCTCCAACCACCACCTCTGTCTTATATTCAAATCTTTCTTGGTAAAGAAATATTTGAGGCTCTTGTGATCGGTATAAATCTCACACTTTTCTCTGTAGAGATAATTTTGCCAAATTTGCAAAGCAAAAACTACCGCGACAAGTTCTAAATCGTGAGTTGGGTATCACTATTCATATTCCTTTAACTGACTAGAGGCATAAGCGATTACTCTATCAGCTTGCATCGAAACACATCCCAGACCCTGTCTGTATGTTTCACAGTACACCAAGAACTTCTCTTTATCCGATGGCAAGGCTAACACTGGAGCTCAAATCAACGGTCGTTTAAGCTCTTGAAAGCTTGCTTCACACTTGTCTATCCACAAAACCTGTTGATTCTTTTTATTGAGTTCGGCCAAGGGTGTTGAGATCTTAGAAAATACCTCAACAACCTAACGATCATAACTCGCCAAACCTAGAAAACTTCTGACTTTAGTAACTATCTTCGGTCTTGGCCAATTCTTGACGAATTCAATCTTCCCTAAATCAACCTTGATCCCATTGATAATGTGTTCGAGAAATGACACTTGGGATAGCCAAAATTCATGCTCCACTTCTGATTAGAGTACACAAGGATGTCGTCGATAAATAATATGACACATATATTGAGAAAATCCTTGAATACCCTATTCATCATATCCATAAAGGTTGCCAAAGCATTGGTTAGTCCAAAAGACATAAACCAAAAGTTGATAGTGCCTATACCTAGTGCAGAAAGTAGTCTTAGAATGTCCTTCTCTCGGATTCTCAATTGATAATAGCCTGGTCGGAGATTAATCTTAGAGAAGATCATTTTTCCCTAAATCTAATCGAACAGGTCGTCGATCTTAGGGAAAGGATAATTATTCTTGATATTCAATTTGCTTAGTTCCCACGAGTCAATACACATGGGTAGGGATTCATCTTTCTTCTTAACAAACAACATGGGAGCTCCCCAGTGTGACACACTAGGTCATGAAAACCCTAGGTCAAGCAACCTCTAAAGTTGACTCTTCAATTCTTTAAGCTCTACCGGAGCAATTTTGTAAGGTGCTTTAGAAACTTGTTCTGCTCTATGTCCTAAATTGATAATGAAATCTATTTCCCGTTGCGGTGGTAAACTCAGAAGTTTGTCGAGAAATACATCTAAAAATTCTTGAACCACTCTGATGTCCTCTGGCTGAATTGATTTAGGTCGTGTGTTATCAAATACCACTGCCAAAATTCCTAGGCATCGCTCTTGTAACAAATCTCTAGCTTTTAATATTGAGACTACAGCAGTCTGGGATCCTTGAACCGATCCCATAAAAACAAATGGTTCCTTACCCTCGGGTTGGAAGATCACCATCTTCCACTTACAGGCAATACTAGCAGAATACTTGGACAAGAAATCCATTCCAAGTATAATATCAAAATCTGCTAAGTCAAATTCCACTAAATCAGGACTAATTTCTCTATCCTCAATTTCAATCGGCATAGACCTAACTAACCTTTTAGAGATAACTAATTCTCCACTAGGTAGTAGGGTTCCAAACCCCTTATCATAACTATCAAATGGTCTACCCAATTTATCAAAAATTCTAGCGGCCACATAAGAATGAGTGGCCCCAAAGTCAAAAAAATACAATGAAATAAGAGTTGTTGACCGAGAGCTGACCTGTAACAACTGAGGGACTAGCTTCTATATCAGCCTAGGTAAGAGTAAACACCTTTGCTTGATCGGGCTTTGTTGCTGTCTTCTACTCTTCTTTCTTAAGTGGCGGGCAATCTCTCTTGTAGTGTCCACAAAAACTACACTGGAAGAATCCTCGCCCTTCACACTCACCCAGATGATGCTTCTTACAGTTGGGACATTCTGGGTAAGTGTATCAGGTTTCAGAACCACCTTGATGGTTTCCATGACCCTTGTGCAGATGGTGCCTTTCTCTTCTAATCGGTGGTCGAGTCACTACCACCCCTACCATAACTAGAGGTAGGAGGAGCAGTGGCTCCACCAACAACTTGTGTCCCTCGGGACTCTTGGATGCACTCAACTGCGCCATCAGCTTGTAGTGTTTTTCCCACCATATCATCATAGGTGGTGTTATCATCGGTTGTGATCATCAGGTCATGTTTGATTTTAGGGTTTAATCCATCCAGATACTTTTCTTTCTTACTAAAGTCAGTGGGCACAATTCCCAAGGCCAACCTAGCCATCCTATCAAACTGAGTTGTATATTCAGTAACGAACATATTTTCTTTCTAAGTTAGTTGAGTAAATTCTTTGCTCTTTGCACTTCGGACTATTTCGTTGTAATACTTCACATTAAATAACTCCTGAAACTCTTCCCAAGTAATGGTGGTGACATCCCGAGTCAAAGCCACCATATCCCACCAAACCAGTGCATCCGTCTGAAATTGGAATGTGGCACAAGCCACTCTATCGTTATCAGTGACACCCATAAAGTTCAAAATCTGTGTAATAACTGCCAGCCACTATTCAGCTTTCTTCACATCTAGACCTCCCAGAAATACTAGAGGTGCCCGCTTGCAGAACCTTTTGTACATGGGTTCCATCTGGTTCGTAACAGTAACTGGCGCTGCCGGCAGAGCAGGGCCAGGAGCCACCTGCATTTTAGGAGCAGGCATTGCAAGAGCACGCTGCTACCTCAGACGTCTGATCTCTTCGTCTTGTTCATTGATGCTTGCATTACTGCAAACCTATTTTCCTAATATTAGGTAGCCTGCAGTGGGTAAACATTTCCCCAACCACGTGCCCTGCCTCTTAGGCCTCTACCTCAGCCACGTATATTTAGGGGAAACTGAACTCCCTAACTCCCACTGGATCCGACCGAGTTACCCTAGCTTGTCGTGTTACACTTGGTGTCCATTCTAATAGAACATCTTGAGAAACCAAAAGCTGACCTGGTCATATCACGATCAACAATAATTTACTAATTATTGCTTATGTTAGAAATTAAAATGTGTGCTTATTCAGCTATCAGGCTTTTCTTATGACATACTAATAAAATAAACTACTAAAGCAATAAAGGCTTACTGAACCGTGAGTCAAGCTTATCTCTGATGATGATTGTACATGTTATGACGATCTTTGGAAGACAACCTGGCAGCTCTGATACAAAATTGCAACACCCTACTAGTTTAGGCGTGTTATCGTAATTTTATATTAATTGTGCAATCCGTTGTTAATCAACAAGTTTATTGAAAATTGTAATTTATTAAGACTTTATTCAATTACTAATAAATTGACACTAAGTAACTTCTACATCACTGGGATCCGGAGTTTAAAATGTTTACAATTGTGATACGAAATACTTGATGCAAAAGTTGTTGCTAAGTGACAATACAAAATGCAGCCTCCTGTCCCAAAGATAATAAGCTCCAGGCCTAATTGCCCTGACATGTACAATCTTCATCTACTCGAGCTCACTGTTGTTCAGCCTTAGCTTTTCCCATACCTACACATGAAAATAATAAATATGAGTCGATAGACTCAGTAAGAAAAGCATAATCATAATCACAAATGCAACCCGCATTACAATTAGGCGCCCATACACCCAACCGTAAACCTATCCCCGCGTCCTATGCAGTACTGAGTCTAGAACATTTGTGTTAGTACTATTGACCAGAATATCAGCCTATACTCGGCACTCTAGTCGTACCGATGTGAGAGCATCAATCAGTACTTAAGCCAAACATACATTTATCGGTATCCAATATAACTTTACGTATATTAATACTGCTATCAATGTAATCTAACAGGCTTTATAAACATGCACGCTAAATGTGTAATCATATATGCATATTATTATACTAATCTTACCTTGTTTCTGAATTCAGGTGTGCCGATCAACCAGAGTGGAACTACTGCTCAACGATTTATGGGCCCCTAAGTCATAATATTCGTTAAACTGGTGAGTGACACACTAAATCACTTTTTGGGGACTTAAAAACAAAGCAAAAAGTTTTCCTATCAATGGATAACATGGCAATACCCTAAATATCGTAAAAACATGAAAATCTAAGGTGCCCTAAGATGCCCCAATCGATAGACCAGTTCCCAACGAAAAAACTGGTTCTGTGGGGTCTACTTAGGGACGAACTGATAGACCAGTTCCTACTAGTGCAAACTGAACAGGTAGACCGGTTCAATACAAGAACCATAAAAACTCTTTTAAACAACCCAATTTAACCCCAAATCAATCCGAACCTTCGAGAGTAGCGATTCAAGCCTCAAAGAACATAAACCAAGCAAAATAACTGAACAAAAACCCCATAAGGAAGAATCACCATGAGAGAGAAAAGTTTGAGCACTAAAGTCCAAACCTTCTTTAAACACAATAACAACACTCAAATCAGTTCAAAACTAGCTCAAATAAACTCAAAACATCCTCTAAATACAAATTAAACATCTCAAAAACCTACAGAACCCTAACTCCAAAATCAAGGATAGAACTCTAACTTAAAACTCAAGAAAACAAAGAGAAGAGAACTAGGACTTTTTACCTTTGATTGGATTCACTAAGATGTTGCAAGAACACAAAAAATGGAGCTCAAAAACCCTAATTCCCTGCTGGTTTTTCAAAGAGGTCAAGAGGAAGAGAGGGTTGAAGAGAGAGAGAGAGAGAGAGAGAGAGAGAGAGTTGATTTGTCTAATTTCTAATTTAATAAACTTAATCTTTATCTATGGTATGATCTAATATCATATATAAATAAAATCAAATTAATGAAGCTTAATACTAATCCAGTAGAGGACAAAGGAAAACATATGGTAAAAGACTAAATTACCCTTGCCTAAGCCAAAAAGCATCCTTGCCACCAAAGGGCATTTTGGTCCAATCTAAGACCACTAATATTCCCAACATTCCCAATGTCTATCTAAGTTGCCCCGCTATTACTAAAATACTATACCATACAAAAATATGGCTCTATCGGCCAAACGTCGCATTCTACTGTTACCAGGCATTAAATATGAAAAACATGAAATTTCATATATAACATAAATAACACACCTAAAATTCAAATATATCTCCATAAATTCGTAAATCATATTTGAAAGTCTAATTTTTGAATTAACCCTAATTATCTACTAATTCTCATAGTAAAATTAAGTGGTCTCTACAAAATTGCTCAAACTTTGTGCTTTGACATGAATAAGACCTGTCAAGAACATGTTAGAGGCATCATAATCAGAATCAGAACACTTTCCATTTGGAGCACTCGGCCGCCCAGTGCCTGGGCAACCTAGTGATGCACTGAGGACCCAAGTTGACATATTTTAAACCTAGGGCACTTCCAACTACAATTTTGAAGAAGTATGCTGAGTATTTTCTTCTTTTCTGTCCAAAACTAAGAATCAAGTGCTTTTGGGAAAGAAACAGATCAACTTGAGGCTAAAATTGGGACCCCACACCCTGGTTGACATGTTATCAACCTGGGCCATTTCTAGTAGCAGTTTAGAAGAATTCTTTCGGTTATATTCTCTGGTTTCTTCAAAAATTAGATTTGGTTACTTTTTAGAAACAAACGGAGCCATCTAGGAGCCAAAACTGGGACCTAGCGCCCATGTTGACCTGGTGTTGTGCCTAGCGCATAGTTGACACTTTGTCAACCTAGGTCATTTCCAAATAGTTTTTTAGAAGTCTTTTGGGCATATTCTCTGTTTTCACCAATAGTTGAGATGCAAGTGTTTCAAGGGATAAAAAAAATCATTTGGTGGCCAAAATCTTGAACCATCACCCATGTTGACATTGGCATTGAGCCCATCGCCCAGGTTGACACTAGCGCTTAGCCTAGCGTCCAAGTTGACATTTTGTCAACCTGGGCTATTTCCAATCACATTTCCCGAAAAGTGTTTTGGGCATCTTTTCTATTTTTTAGAATAATGAAGATACAAGTTATCACAAGAGAAAACGAGATCATCTTAGGTTTGAAATACAGTCCCAGCGCCTAGGTTGACATGCAACCTGGTTTACATGTTTCTGCTCCTCAAACACAAATTTTTCTCCTTGCATTCTTCTTATTTTTGTTAAAAATGGGGTTGGAGACGTCATTCGCAATCTCAAATTCCATAAAAGTATCAAAACAAGCCCCGAGGAGTCTCCTGAAGAGCACCCAATGCCTAAGTTGGCATATGGCCTGGTGAGCTAGGTTTTGCTTATCTTATTTCAATGCCATCTCGAGCATCTAACTATTTTTTTTTTGTAGTAAACAAGAGATGTGACTTGTGACAAGTCAAATTTACACTTTGATATTTTATCTTTTTTGCAATATGGAATATTGGCAAAATTGGGGAGTTTCGAGTCTACTCAATTTTACAAAAAAACGACATCTCGAAGAACTGGTGAACAACTTCACCAAAATGAAGAAATTGACTAAGTGATGTCAACATATCACTTTGGCATCCAAAAATATAAGTCCGAGTCGTTTTTTCACTTACCCAGCATCTAGGTTGATGTCAGAATGTTAACCTGGGTGAACAACCTTTAGGTAAAACGGTCATAACTCCCTCAATATCGATTCGATTGATGCGATTCAACTTGCATTTTAAAGAACTTTTCAAAGGTTTTTCAAGTAATGTATCACACCAATACCACAATTTTGAAGATTTAAAGTCCAAAATTTGTGCCTAAGACAAGTATAATTTTTTACGTAGATTACCCAAAAACGATCCAACAGACAAGATTCAAGCTCCAAAAATTGACAATTTTCATCAAATTTTCACAATTAAGTCATCATTTATGGCCAAGATCAGCCCAAAATGAATTTTTCATATGTTTTGTATTATTTTATTATTATTTTAATGGACCTCCTTCCCTATAAAAGGAGAACTCCACTAGATCATTTTTCACATTCTACGAAGTCGCCATAAGGTCAAGCATCTCTCTCTAGAAATCTGATCTCTTTCCTTAGTCAATTCTCTTGTAATTTTTGTGAGAAACAAAAGTCAAATTAGACGTAGCTCCACTACCATCGTGACATGGGGAATTAACTACTATGTATTATTTTAATATTTACTTAACTCATTATTCATTTTGCCAATCTAGCGAGTTGGCGTTGGCCATTTTTTATCGTCAAGAAAGACCAATGAAAATTATATATACACTAATAAGATTTACATTTCACCCCAAATATAATTACACAATATAACAAACAAAACTACATGTACTAAAGGCATCTGTAATGACTGCATTTCAAAATATGGATTAGAAAAGGCAATTAGCACTAATTATCGGTATTTTTATAATTATTTATGAATTTATTTAATTGTGGATCCCATTGTTAGAAATGGTCATTAGAGTTATAATTTTTTAAATCTGGAGATTTTATGTAACTCTAGGTGTATTATTTAGATTATATATGCATTATGTTATTTTTATAATTTGTGCTCGGCGACAACTATAAATGCGATGGATGGGTAGTTTAATCACATGGGTAAGTTTATAACCTTATTTCTTAGTAGGATGTGTATTGGAGAAAATAGAGTACCGAGTTTGAGCGGGGTTATGGTTTTTGACCATTGTACCCCTAAGCTTAAATTAACCTAAGTTTAGGCTATAAGGGCATTTTAGTCTTTTGCCAAGGGAGTGAGTGGTGGCTGCCTTAGATGTTGACACCAAGCCTTTTTATTTTCAGTAAAGGATTAGTTAGAAAATCCTTTTTCATTTAGAGAAAAATCAATAAAAGACCAAAAATAATGCAACCTCTCTTTCCCTTCTCTCTCTCTCTCTCTATCTATTCGAACCAGCCATAAGCAAGGGGATTTGCTGCTAATTTTTAGTGTTTTCAACAAGGAATTCAAGGGGAAATCAAGTTGAGGTAATTCCTAGCTCAATTGTTTGGTGTTGGTTTGAATTTGTGATTTTGAGTTATAGGGGCTGTTAGGGTTTGGTTTGTGTTTGATTCAAATTGTGAGCCTTATTTATGTTGATTTTAAGCTCTGGATATTAGTTTTTATGTATGGTGATAGAATTGAGCAAGTTTAAGCTTTGAAACTCAAACTTAGGTCTTTAATGGCATGTTTGAATTCAGTGAGTTTTTTTGGGATTTTCTCGCTGGAATATATTGTGTATACCTTGTTTACGTACTTTGGAAAGTTTAGTGACAATTGGACAAGTTTTGAGCATTATTTGGGTTTTTTGGGGGAGACTGGTATAAATTGGTTAACCCGTTTACCAGTACCTGTAAAACCGATTAACAAGTTTTGGTAGGTTCCCCGAACAACCCATTTTCTCAATTCTAGTCCATTTCAGTGCCTTAGTTGGGTGTTTGCCTATTTCCTAGGTTAATGTCATCCCTAATGAATATAACAGAGCCTTGAGTTGTAGATTCAGGTCTCCTGGATTAGGGTTTTGGACATGTGATTTACACGGTTTTAATATGTGATTAGGCCATCCATCTAGCACGAGACTTTCTGTTCACGTCGGCCAACTCACTTGAATCTGGAAAGAAGGTAAGAAGTGTGTATGATATGTAATATGAATATACGAATGTATGTATATGTCAAGTGTATATGCATGCTTATATGTTTGTAACACTACCAACACTTGTATGGTTTTGGTACAAAGTGCATTGGTATAGTGTATAATGTTAAGGAGTACATTACGGTGATACCAGCACAAGTACGGGAAAGTACAGGGTGTGTGTGGTATATCACTCAGTGGTACTCAGGGTACGAAACAAACCCTACCAACACTCATGTAGTGAGGTAGGTAGTGTATGTGGTATAGTGGTTGTGCCCTATTATGGAACGTTCTTACTCATCTATTAAGCCTTGTAAATCGCTGTATGGGCACCTATGTACAAGTCAGTATTATATGACATGTTATATGCTTTTCTTATTGAGTCTATCGACTCACAGTTCTGCTTCCATGTGTAGGTAAAGGAAAGGCGAAAGCTAAGCAGGAGTGAGTCCGAGCTGGGATGAGGTTGCACATGTCATGGCAATGCGACATGGAGTGTTCGGTCTTAGGAAATCTGGGGATGTTATTTTGTAGTCGTTGTGCGACCTGGTTATGTATTTTATGTATTTTGTATAAAAGTTTAGAAACGGGATCTCAGAACTTGTAAATGATTATTTAAAGTTTATTATTTTTTATAAAAGTTTTAATTTGACACGATTTTCAAGAAAGTTCTTTAATTAGAAAAGATAGCACTGTAATTGAAAAATCACTGTAGCGTGCCTTAGCATTAGGGCATTACGATTTTGGTATTAGAGCCGCTAGGTTTGTCTGCCGAAGCTTGCCAAGACATGTACAATCTTCATCAAAGAAAGCTCGGCTCATGGTTCAGTAAGCCCGTACTTGTTTAGTATTATATGTGATTATTAAAGCATGTTAGGAAGCATATTAGATTATGGTCATTTATTTTAAATGCATTGCCTTAAAATCCATAAGAGTCGTACTAAGTTTTATGATCGCTGTCTAACCTGCATGGCTTACGGGTTCGTAGGCTAAGTCCTATTAAATGGACGCCCAGTAAAATACAAAAAGTCAGGGTAATAGGGTTGAGACCGGAGGCGGTCAGGGAAATCAAATTCCCCAAAATCCCCGTGGTCGCAGTCTAGGCCGTGGCAGAATGCAAGATCGTATCCTCCAACAAGATGAAGAAATTCTGAGACTAAGGCAGCAGGGTTTTCCTGTCGTGCCTCCACAACAAGCTCAGGTCGTCGTAGTTCCAGCGGTGCCAGTAGAACAACCTGTTGCTGGCAACCGTATGGAACCGTTATACGAGAGGTTTCATAAGCAAGCACCTCCAATGTTCTTGGGAGGTCCTGATGTGATGAAGGCTAAGCAATGGCTCACTGTGATAGGGCAAATTTTAAATTTCATGGGGGTGGTTGGAAATGATAGGGTAACCTGCGCCACATTTCAGTTCTAGGAAGGCGCTCTTGTGTGGTGGGAGTTAGTGTCCCTCACCCAAGACGTCACTATAATGACCTGGGAAGATTTTCGAGAGTTATTCAACGCCAAGTATTATAATGAAGCAATCTTCAGTGGTAAGCAGAAAGAAATCATTAAGTTGGTGCAGACTGAGGGTATGTCAGTTACTGAGTATACAACAAAGTTTGACCGTTTGGCCAAGCTCGCCTCGGGTATTGTGCCACCAGATTTTAGCAAGAATGAAAGATATCTGGCTAATTTGAATGTGAAAATTAGACATGATTTGGTTATCCCTACTAATGAGGCAACATCATATGCGGAGATGGTAGAAAAGGCTCTGCGAGCTGTGATGCAATTAAGTTTCTCCAGGAGCCCCGTGTGACTGTGAGTGTTGGTGGGACCCCCACTCTTCCTACTCCTATATATGGTAGGGATGGTGGTGATTCAACCACTGACCAGAAGAGTAAAGTTACCCCGGCATTTGGTGGCTCGGGATAAAACAAGCGGTTCCGTGGGAACCAAGATAGAGGTGGACGCCAGGGTTACTCTTACCCTGAGTGCCCACATTGTAAGAAACATCATCCCGGAGAGTGCAACCGAAGACATGCTTTCGATACGGTATGGTGGGGCATTTCAAGAAAGATTTCCTTCAGGAAAAGAAAGAAAAGCAGAAGCCAAAGGCAAAACCCATACCTGCTCGGGTGTTTGCCATCACTCAAGCTAATGCGGTAGCCAGTCTTTTTGTGGTGATAGGCCAGCTTCCTGTCAACAACTCCTTTTATACTGTGTTGTTTGATTCGGGAGCTACACACTCATATGTGGCTACATGGGTAATTGATCTTTTGGGTAGGCCTTATGATTTTCTTGAAAGACAGTTTGGAACCCTAATGCCTAGCGGGAAGTTAGTTATCTCCAATAGGCACATTAGGTCTATGACAGTTTGGATTGAAGATAGGGAGTTGAGTGCTGACCTTATAGTGCTGGAATTAAAAGAGTTTGACATTATACTTAGGATGGATGTTCTGTCCAAGTATTCGGCAAATATAGACTGTAAGTGAAAAATGGTGAGTTTTCAACTAGAAGGTGAAGATCCATTTGTTTATGTTGGATCGGTTCAGGGGTCTCAGATCCTGGTTATTTCAGTTTTAAGAGCTAGGGATCTACTACACAGTGGAGGTGTAGGATTTTTAGCAGTCGTGATTGACTCCAACAAACCCAAAACATTTGGGCCTGAGGTAATCAGGGTTGTTAAAGATTTGCTCGACGTATTTTCTGAGGAGTTGCCTGGATTACCGCCACAATAAGAAATAGATTTTGTGATTGATTTGGCACCTAAAGCGAACCTGTTTCAAAAGCTCCGTATAGGATGGCTCCAGCAGAACTCAAGGAGCTTAAGTTACAGCTTCAGGGGATGCTTGATATAGGGTTTACCTAATCCAGTGTATCGCCCTGGGGAGCTCCAGTTCTATTTGTGAAAAAGAAGGATGGTTCCCTCAGAATGTGTATTGATTATCAGGAACTAAACAAACTGACAATTAAGAACAAGTATCTGTTGCCCAGAATTCATTACTTATTCGATCAGCTTCAAGGAAAGATGGTATTTTCAAAGATTGACCTACGATCTGATTATCATCAGCTCAGAATTTGGGAAGAAGATATACCGAAGACTACATTTCAAACCAGATATGGGCACTATGAGATTCTGGTAATGTCATTCGGATTGACAAATCCTCCTGCCACCTTTATGGATCTCATGAATAGAGTATTCAAGGATTTCCTTGATAACTGCATCATAGTGTTTATCGACAACATCCTGGTATACTCTCAGTCAGAAGAGGAGCATGAGCATCATCTTCGAATGGTATTGCAACGACACAAGAATGATAAGTTGTATGCAAAGTTCAAAAAGTGTGAATTCTGGTTGTCAAAGGTATCTTTTTTGGGACATATTGTTGGAAAAGATGGAATTATGGTTGATCCAAGCAAGATTGAATCAGTGCAGAATTGGCCGAGGCCAAAATCTGTGACAGAAGTTTGAAGTTTTCTCAGTTTAGCAGGGTATTATTGATGTTTTGTCGAGGGATTCTCTAAGATCTCTATCCCACTAACTGCGTTAACTAAGAAAAATCAGCGATTCGTGAGGTCAGACAAATGTGAAGCAAGTTTTCAAGATTTGAAGCAACGTTTGATAATAGCTCTAGTGTTAGCTTTTCCATCAGATCGTGAAAAGTTTGTTGTTTACTGTGATGCATCCAAACAGGGTCTGGGATGTGTTTTAATGCAAGCTGACAAAGTTATAGCTTATGCCTCTCGTCAACTGAAAGATTATGAGCAGCTCTACCCAACGCATGATTTAGAGCTTGCTGCTGTAGTATTTGCTCTAAAAATATGGCGACACTATCTTTATGGTGAAAAATGTGAGATTTACACTAATATAAAAGTCTCAAGTACTTTTTCACCCAGAAATATTTAAACATGAGGCAGAGAAGGTGGCTGGAACTAGTTAAGGATTATGACTGTGAGACTCTGTATCACCTCGGGAAAGCCAATGTTGTGGCTGATGCACTGAGTAGAAGAGGTCACGGGAAGGTTTACACTACTGTTATGATATCTCCTCAACTGGCTTCAGAGATGGTTAATGCAAAAATTGAATTTGTGGTTGGAAAATTGTATAACTTAACCCTCTAATCTTATTTGCTAGAGAGAATCAAAAAGGCACAGTTAGAAGATCCCGAGCTAGTTAAGATTCGGGATGAGGTAATGGCTGGTCGGCCTAAGGACTTTTTAATCTTGAATAATTGAATGTTACTGTTTAAAGCTCGAGTTTGTGTCCCTGATGTTGATGAGCTTAAGAAAGAAATCCTTGATGAAGCTCACACCACACCTTATTCACTTCATCTGGGAACCACCAAAATATATCAGGACCTAAAACCCTACTTCTGGTGGTATGGGATGAAAAGAGATGTGGTAGATTATGTGTCGAAGTGCTTAACCTTCCAGCAAATCAAAGCTAAACATCAAAGGCCTGCAGGGTTATTGCAACCATTAGCCCTTCCTGAGTGGAAGTGGGAGGACATTGCAATGGATTTCGTGGTTGGTTTGCCTAGAACCACGGGAATGTATGATTCAGTATGGGTCATAGTGGACATATTCACAAAATCAGCTCATTTTCTGCTAGTGAAAGTTACTTATACATTGGATCAGTACGCTGGACTGTATGTAAAGGAGATAGTTCGTCTCCATGGAGCTCCTAAATCTATTTTTTTAGACAGAGATCCAAAATTTACATCAAAGTTTTGAGTGAGTCTTCAGAGGGCTATGGGTACAAAGCTGAAGTTTAGTACAGTTTTCCATCCTCAGACTGATGGGCAATCAGAAAGAATAATTCAGATATCAGAAGATTTACTGCGAGCCTGTGTCATGGACTTTGAGGGTTCATGGAGTAAGTACTTGCCTCTAATTGAAATCTCCTACAACAATCGCTATAAGAGTACAATAGGGATGGCTCCCTATGAGATGCTGTATGGTAGGAAATGTCGCTCCACTATTCATTGGGATGAAACTGGAGAAAGGAAGTACTTAGGTCTGGAGTTAGTTCAGAGGACCAATGAAGCTATAGACAAGATTAAGGCTCGGATGCTTGCTTCTTAAAGCAGGCAAAAAAGTTATACTGATCCGAAGCGTAAAGATGTTACATTTTAGGCAGGGGAACATGTCTTCCTACGGGTTTCACCAGTAAAGGGTATTAGATGCTTTGGGAAGAGGGGTAAGTTAAGCCCTAAGTTCATTAGGCCATTTCAAATACTCGAGAAGGTCGGGCAGGTAGCATATCAGCTAGCCTTACCACCAGTGTTATCAGCTGTTCATAATGTATTCCATATTTCAATGTTGAGGAAGTATGTCTCAGAACCGACTCATGTCTTGAGTTACGAAGCCCTTAAACTACAGTCAGACTTATCCTACGAAGAACAACAAGTTCAAATTCTTTATAGAAAAGAGAAAGTTCTTCGAAACAAGACCATCGTTTTGGTCAAGGTGCTCTGCAAGAACAGTAAGGTGGAAGAAGCCACTTGGGAGTTAGAGTCTGACATGAGGACACAATATTCACAGCTATTCAGGTTAGATTTCGAGGACAAAATCCTTTTAATGAGGGGATAATTGTAATGAACGCATTTCATAATATGGATTTAAAACGACAATTAGCACTAATTATTGGTATTTTTATAATTATTTGTGAATTCATTTAATTGTGGGTCCCATTGTTAGAAATGGGCATTAGAGTTACAATTTCTCAATTCCAGAGATTTTATTAAACTCTAGGTGTATTATTTAGATTATATATGCATTATGTTATTTTTATAATTTTTGCTCGGCGACAATGGAAAATGCGATGGATGGCTAGTTTAATCACATGGGTAAGTTTAGAACCTTATTTCTTAGTGGCATGTGTATTGGAGAAAATAGGGTACCGAGTTTGAGCGGGGTTATGGTTTTTGACCATTTTACCCCTAAGCTTAAATTAGCCTAAGTTTAGGCTGTAAGGGCATTTTAGTCTTTTGCCAAGGGAGTGAGTGGTGGCTGCCTTAGGTGTTGACACCTATCCTTTTTATTTTCAGCAAAGGATTAGTTAGAAAATCCTTTTTCATTTTGAGAAAATCAAGAAAACACCAAAAATAATACAACCTCTCTTTCCCTTCTCTCTCTCTTCGAACCAGCCATAAGCAAGGGGGTTGACTGCTGATTTCTGGTGTTTTCAGCAAGGAATTCAAGGGGAAATCAAGTGGAGGTAATTCCTAGGTCAATTGTTCTTAGTTTTTCAAGCTTTGGTGTTGGTTTGAATTTGTGATTTTGAGTTATAGGGGCTGTTAGGTTTGATTTGTGTTTGATTCTAATTGTGAGCCTTATTTATGTTGATTTTAAGATCGGGATATTAGTTTTGACGTATCGTGATAGAATTGAGAAAGTTTGAGCTTTGAAACTCAAACTTAGGTCTCTAATGGCATGTTTGAATTCAGTGAGTTTTTATGGGATTTTCTGGTTGGAATATATTGTGTATACCCTATTTAGGTACTCTAAAAAGTTTGGTGGTAATTGGACAATTTTTGAGCAAGATTTGGGTTTTTTGGGGGAGACTGGTATAAACTGATTAACCGGTTTACCAGCACCTGTAAAACCAGTTAATCGGTTTTGGCAGGTTCCCCAAACAACCCATTTTCTCAATTCTTGTCCATTTCAGTGCCTTAGTTGGGTGCTTCCCTGTTTTCTAGGTTAATGTAATCCCTAGTGAATATAAGAGAGCCTTCAATTGTAGATTCGGTTTTCGTGGATTAGGATTTTGGACATGTGATTTACCCGGTTTTAATATGTGATTAAGGCAACCATCCAGCACGAGACTTTCCGTTCAAGTCGGCCAACTCACTTAAATCTGGAAAAGAGGTAAGAATTGCGTATAATATGTAATATGAATATATGAATGTATGTATATGTCATGTGTATATGCATGCTTATATGTTTGTAACACTACCAACACTTTTACGGTTTTGGTGCAGAGGCATTGGTATAGTGTATAATGTTAAATAGTACATTACGGTGATACCAGCACAAGTACGGGAAAGTACAGGGTGTGTGTGGTATATCACTCAGTGGTACTCAGTGTACAAAACAAACCCTACCAATACTCGTATAGTGAGGTACTTACTTACTCATTTGTTAAGCCTTGTAAATGTTGGTTTTTGTGCCCTAAATAAAACCCATTTCAATCTAATCATATTTACTAATTAATAAAGATCAGAAAAACATTTTATGTTGCATAGTTCACATGATTTATTTTATGATTGTTTAATGTATAAATTCTATTATGTCCAGAACATATGTACATGTTCATGATTATAGTGTCGTCAAAACAGTGGAACATAATCATGATTATATGTTCAAAAGTTTAACTCCCATGATTTGTTAGTTCACTTGATTTAGATTGACATGATAATTTGCGATAGGTATAATTACACCTTGGATAAGTGTTATGTCCTTTCCAGGGCATTGGCAAAGTTTACCAGTATCGGATGTATGGAGTATACATTGGAAGGGACCGACATTGATCGTAGATAAGATATCCTAAACTTACTGTTATATCTTTTTAAGTCAATATCAATGGTTAATCTTAGGTCTATGGATCTTAATCCTGACATGGTTAGGCTCGATCTCAAGAGTGTTATTTGTGTTCTTTTATTTGTTAGTTAAGCCTACTTTTTGTTCTGGGTGATACGTACATTTTGAGAACATGATAGTACAATTGAGTGGGAGCGCTAATTGTCACGGGCTGACCTTTTCAGACAGCGAAAGACCCGTACGGCACCTTGTGTTTTCTAAGCCAAGGTCAGCCTTCCACCCATCCGAGTAATAATAGGCTCATTTTTCGCGCCACCGTGTGCCTTGTTCACACTATCGTTTCTCGAAAAACTCCCACCGAGTCATGCCCGCAAGCATCCATGAGTGCATCCATGCATCGAGGCTCTCTAGCAAAGATACTCGCACTGTCCTTATGCTCCCACTATGATAAGGCAAATCCCTACACCGACGCTCACCTTGTCACTCGTGACCAAGGTAGCATGTGTGGCAAGATGCCAACACTAAGTCAACATGCCAACGCTTCTATCATGCCCCATTCGATATTGTCTGAACAGTCTCCCTCATCGCCCAAGGACTCCCATATGTCCATGGACCAATCCTCAAGGCGCCATGCCTCCATGCATGTTGGCAAGCCCTTGAGACAAGCCACCAAACTAGTGGCATTCATTAGACCTCTGTCCCTTTCCAACATGGTGCATCCGTCCCATGCGCGTATATAAACTAGCCCATGAATGACTACCCGTGTCATCTCGTGTTGAGACTCATGGCCAAGGCACACCACAATCTCTATTGGAATGTTTGGGCCACATCCTGTGCAAGTGGCATACCGGCAAAACGTACCTGTTAACCTCTGTCAGCTTCTTAAATGCACTACCGGGTCGACCTGATAATGTCCATGAGTACTCCAACTCATGGAGACATATGAGTCCCCTCGTGGTCCTCATATGCCCATCCTACTAGCCCCACAAACTAGTAATAGCTCACTTAGCACCAAGGTGGAAGGGCTGGTGGAGAGCTAACACTAGAGTATCCCCTTAAAGAGCATTCTGAGCTTTTAGCATTCTACCAGGAACATACATGATTTTGGCTTTATAGACATACGCCCAAACTGTATACCAAATCACATAGTTTCGCCAAACAGATTACACCATTCTATTTGTAGACCCAAATAAATGGCGAATACCAAGTCCCGTCCCGTTCCGAATAATATTGAAGATATTTACGAAAATGTAAATGCATACAAACTAAGCATCAGTATGCCACCAACATCCACCACAACATGCGCTAGCACTTGACTACCACTTGGCCAACTTATGGGCATCACTTAGCTTGTAACGTGCCATCTTGGCACGCACGTTACATTCTCCCCCACTTCAACATGTCGATGCCCTCATCGACGGACCATAGGAAAATCTTCCTAATCTTGACTCCTAAGCTTACTCTAAGCTTCTCCTGGATCCTAAGTCTGCACTTGTCCCTCTACCTCCGTAGAACCACCCTCTTGGTGACAATCTCGATCGCCCACTCTTGGACTTGATCAAAGACCCTGTGCGACTGTCGCTATTCAGAATCTCCCATGCAGTAGTGCCTCCGCTCTAGAATACTTCCCCCAATATGAACTCCTCTGAGTTCATCACAAAGTCCCAACAGTCAACCAAGCAGCCCTTGCGGCACTGACCCTAAAGCTAACACATCCTTTGATAATAGCTCACTCGCCAATCGTCCAATGCATACTCCTTTTGACAAGGACTAAGTATGGTGCACCCCTCGGGGTGAGGTTCGCAAACCAATCGTATTCAACAGCACCTACACAACACGCTTCCACTAAAGCCAAGTCCCTCTGGACAAGGCCCTATAGAAACTTCACATGCCAACTCCATGGCACACCATCCTCCTGATGGCAATCGAGCAAGACACTCTCATCGCAGGATAAAAGTTGGTGCGTCCCATTTGGATGAGGCTCGCAAGCCAACTGCACCCAATGCAGCACCAAGTGCACTCTTGCACAAAATCTCTTCGCGAAGTTCACAACATTGGCCCTCTGCACCTACCGCACACCCACGGCTTCATGCAAAAGGCCCCACTGACCCACTGGATACTTGTTCCTCTGAGCTAATTTGCCCTCTGGCTCCTGCTTGTGTCGCCTCTCAAAACTGTGTCACAAGTCTATCTCCCAAAATCAACTCTGAATCCTCTGATGACTTGCTAACTTTTGACAAACTTGATAACACCCAGCCCTACTCTTAAGACATAAAGTCATCCCAATCCGCTATCTCCCATCGGCATATGTTTTTTGAACTGTCCCATACAACACTATTGTCCCTATAAACACAAAACATGCCCATAACATGCCGCAAACTAGCTCAGTCTTAATCTCAACCTACGCCCCTACATATTGTCCATCTACACCTTGCAGCAAGCATGCAAGTCTTTGCACTAAAACCCATCTGTCGTAGTGTTTCCCACTATATTCACACACCAAAACTGATCAAGTACCCTTATTTTTCAAACATCTGAATTAGTGGCCTCCCCCACTTCAACATGGGAAAAAATTCTCTCTTAGAGGAATATACCTCAAGATATAGCTCACAAGCTACCCGCATACTCATATACGGTCCCTCCATTCTACATGTCACTTTGATGAAGAAGTTGAAGTAATGCCTCGGTCATTCTGACTCTTCTAGCTCCCACGATGTACTAAGTTCCAATGATTCAACCCTCTGGCCATCATGCAAACTCTAGCACACTTCTCAACCTTCGCAGGCTCATGTGACTACTACGTCTCACTGGCACAGGCCTCTGGCTTCCACTCAAACTCTAGCACTATCTCAACGCTTGCGCTCGGTCTCCTTAGCCCTGCTGGCTTCTCTGATGCATTCATTCCACAACTCAACATCTCTATCGATGCCTTTGTGTGACTTACACCCACTGGTGCTTTAACAAGCCAACACATCCCACTCAACTGCCTTGGCGCTTCCATATGGATCAAATAAAAGTCACATGCGAATACCTCCAAGTACAACCATCCTTTGACGATTGCGGCCTTTACCCCCTTGGTCTCCATGTGCATCCCTCTTGACACACACACGTAGCAACTGAAGCATTCCATGTCTATCCCAATCTGAACCATCTCGCTCATCAACTCTCGACCTCTATCGTGAATAACAAGAATATGACGGCCCCTGCACTACTTCCACACTCTTGCCAACAAGCTTCCTTTTCAACAAAAGCCCCTCCAGCAACTTACGATGTCACTCAGGCAAACTTGGCCTAGTGTACCAAACATACAGTATGGACTATCCAATCAACCTTGTACTATGCCAGCGAGTTTCAAACATTTTGTTATGCCTCTCTACAATTGTACATGGTAGTTGTCTTTCTAGCATCTCTAAACTTAACTCAAATCAACCATCATCATCTCTTCTCTAGGATGTCCAGTATTCCCATGAAGAAAAGCCACCCAGTCTCAACTCCATCTCAGTCTACTGATCCTCTTTAAAAGACTAACTGGCTCAACGACGTCTTATTCCAACATTCGGACCATCTCAAGTCGTCCTCCCGCCCACATCCTCTCTAGGATAGGCCAACTAGGTTCACCTCCCACTGAGATGAACTTGGCTCTGATACCAATTATCACGAGCTCACCTTTTCAGGCAGCGGAACACTCGTGCGGCACCTTGTCTTCTCTAAGCCAAGGTCAGCCGTCCACCCATCCAAGTAACAATGGGCTCATTTTTCACGCGACCGTGTGCCTCGTGCACACTTCCGTCTCTCGAACAACTCCTGCCGAGTCATGCTCGCAAGCATCCATAAGTGCATCCATGCATCGAGGCTCTCTAGCCAAGATACTCGCACTTTCCATATGTTCCCAGTATGATAAGGCAAATCCCAACACTGACGCTCACCTTGTCACTTGTGACCAACGTAGCATGTGTGGCAAGATGCCAACACCAAGTCAACGTGCCAACGCTTCTGTCATGCCCAATTCAATAATGTCCAAATAGTCTCCCTCGTCGCCCAAGGACTCCCATACGTCCATGGACCAATCCTCAAGGCGCCATGCCTCCACGCATGTTGGCAGGCCCTTGAGACAAGCCACCAATCTAGTTGCATACATTAGACCTCTGTCCCTTTCCAACATGGTGCAACCGTCCCATGCGCGTATACAAACTAGCCCACGAATGACTACCCGTGTCATCTCGTGTTGAGACTCATGGCCAAGGCGTACCACAACATATCTTGGAAGGTTTGGGCCACGTCCCGTGCAAGTGGCATACCGCCAAGCCAACTGAAACGTACCCATTAACCTCTGGCAGCTTCTTAAATGCACTACCAGGTCATCCCGATAATGTCCATGAGTACTACAACTCATGGAGACATATGAGTCCGCTCGTGGTCCTCATATGCTCATCCTACTAGCCCCACTCACTAGTAGTTGCTCACTTAGCACCAAGGTGCAAGGGTTGGTGGAGAGCTTACACCAGAGTACCCCCTTAAAGAGCATTTTGAGCTTTTAGCCTTCTACCAGGAACATACATGATTTTGGCTCTGTAGACATACGGCCAAACCACATACCAAATCACATGGTTTTGCCAAACCGATTACACCATTCTATTTGTAGACCTAAATAAATGGCGAATACCAAGTCCCGTCCCGTTCTGAACAATATTTAAAATATTTACAAAAATGCCACTACATACAAACTAAGCATCAGCATGCACCACAACATGCGCCACCACTTGACTACCACTTTTCCAACTTGTGGGCATCACTTAGCTTGTAACGTGCCATCTTGGCACGCATGTTACACAACTCATAGATATGGAATCTATAGATTCTATCTGGACATATAAGTGAAACGATGATTTCTTTTGTGATTGGCTGAATAGAGATAATTGATTGAGATCTCATTTCAGTAATTATATTAGTTTACTGAAATATCATTTATAGGTAGCTAAGTATTTTAAGGATAAAATACATTGAAGGGTAGAATGGTAAATTTATCCCTATTCAGTGTAGATCATCTATAAAGGAGCCTTGACTATTAGGATTGTAACAATGGATAATCATAACGTATCTATATCGTGGTACATATAGAGCATTTTATATAACTGAGAGTGTATTCAATTCCAAGTTCTATAGTGGTTCATTGAGGAATTAATAAGTTAGGGAATTTACTTGGTAAATTCTAGATCTGCTTATTGAAAGCTCGGTTATATAGGCCCATGGTCCCCTCACTAGTTGAGATAATACTGCTTGCAGACTCAGTCAATTGATTTTCATTAATCAATTATAATTCTAAAATTAGACTATGTCTTATTTAAGAATTTTCACTAAGCAATGGCTTAATTATGAAGAAAAGAGATTTTGGGGTCAATTTGTTAATTAAGAGACTTTGTATGGTCTAATTAATAAATTACATAAATGATAATTTTATTTAGTAATTAATTATAATTATTAGACAAATAGTTTTGGCATTTATAGGTTTGAATTGGAAAATATGATATTATTGAAAAGAAGAATAAGTGGTTGAAATAAAGTGGCAAAAATCTAACTAGAAAGAGGTCCAATATCATGTACGGCCATAGTTGATTTTTTGCCCAATATTTTATTCTTTTTTAATCCATATAATTCAACCCTAAGCCCTAGTTGAAACACTATAAAAGGAACATGATGCTCTCATCTCATCCACTTTTGACACTTTGTCAAATTAATGCCTTCAACCAACTAGGTGAGAGAGTTCCTTCCTTAGTGATTTCAAAACCTCCTTCATTGTTCTTCACCTATTCGAACCTTGAGTGATGAGTGTCATGCCTACACGTAGCAAATCAAGTAGTCAATCATAGTGAGTAAGACGGTGGTAACCAAACCCGAAGGAGGGGAAGAGATCCAGGTTTAGATCTTGATTATGCTCTGCAACAGAAATGAATCAAGGGCTAGAGATCTTGAACGGAAGGAGTCATTATATTCCGCTGCAATCAATGTAAGGTTTTCTCAAACCCTTATATGTTTATTTCATTATTTTAGAGAATTTATATTTAGGATGTTAATTCAACATACTTGTTAGTAAATCTAGATCCTGATAAAATATTCCCAACAGTAAATAGGTGTATGGGCACCTAGATACAAGTCGGTATTATATGACATGTTATATACTTTTCTTACTGAGTCTATTGACTCACAGTTCTGCTTCTATTTGTAGGTAAGGGAAAGGCAAAAGCTGAGCAGGAGTGAGTCTGAGCTGGGATGAGGTTGTACATGTCATGGCCGCGCAACCTGGAGTGTTCGGTCTCGGGACATCTGGGGTTGTTATTTTGTAGTCGTTGTGTGACTCGGTTATGTATTTTGTGTATTTTATATAAAAGTTTAGAAACGGGATCCCAAAACTTGTAAATGATTATGTAAAGTTTTAACTTTTAATTTGACACGATTTTCGAGAAAATTCTTTGATTAGCAAAGATAGCACTGTAATTGAAAAATCATTGTTGCGTGCCTTAGCATTAGGGCGTTACAACATCAAACCTGACTAATGGAAACTACAATAAAATCAACCAATCACTACAACCTTCCATGTTTCAGAATTTTTAACACATTTAATTAACAACCATGAAATGATACCAAAAATTAGAATTTCACATTTAATTTATATATAATATTTCATAGCATCATATTAATCTAATTATATTTATTGAAAAGATTAATGTACTGCAAAATCAATCTACCTTACAACTGGGGTGCCTTTAACAATTATTTAACCAATTACTAATCTCAATTTTTAATTTAAAAATTCCTAAAATAAATTACAAAATAACAAATATAACCAAAATACGGCTTAATTTAACCCATGAATAAGATTTAATGAAACGACAAAAAATTCCTATAAAAAAATTCCTAAACAAGAGGTAAACAAAAATCCTTATGCAAGAGGCAAATACATATTACATTTATTTTACGTCTAACCAGCTAATATTTACTACAAAAAGAAAGATTTACGTTTGCTACCACCTTAAGTAATGACACAACAACACATGGAAATTATAAATAACCCCCACTTTTACGCTCCACCTGAGCCCCCACCACGAACCTACCCATTCACCATTGCACCTCAACACCGTTACAAGAATTATCGACTATGGGAGGTAAAATCTCGCACCTCTAACTAACCTTCCAACCAATCACCATCTGGCATGTCAAGAAAACTAAGGGGCCCTTAACAACACTAAGTGTTGGACAATACCGAAGAAAATCCCTTATATAAATAAAAGACTGTGAAAGACAAGGAATATTTTCCCCAAAATTAAATAGACTACCACTCTTAACTAACATTTTTACTCTCTTTATGAATATGTCCAATGTTCTCACAAGAGAGCCATTAGTTGTTTGTTGGTATTAATTACACGGGAGGTTTATATTATTCATATGGTAAATTCCCTTCTAAGAATGCATAATTATATCTCAAATTATGCTAGAACCAATCAACTAAAACTTTGGCATGCATGGTGTAACGTACGATCTAAGATGGCACGATACAAGCTAAGTAATGCCCACAAGGTGGCCAAGGGGTGGTCAAGTGGTGGTGCATGTTAGTGGCATGTTGATGCTCAGTTTGTTTGGCAATGATATTTTTGTAAATATCTTCAATATTGTCTAGATCGGGACTGGACTTGGTATTCACCATTTATTTGGATCTATGAATACAATGGTGCAATCAGATTTGAGAAATTATGTGATTTAGTATATGGTGATGACCATATGTCTAAAGAGTAAAAATCATATATGCTCCTGGTGGAAGGCTAAAAGCTTAGAATGCTCTTTAAGGGGGGAGTACCTGGTGTCAGCTCTCCACCACGCTTGGCACCTTGGTGCTAAGTGAGCTACTACTGGTCAATGGGACTAGTATGGCAGGCATATGAGGACCACAAGGGGACTAATATGTCTCCATGAGTTGGAATACTCATGGACACTATCGAACAGACCCGGTAGTGCATCTAAGAATGTTACCACAGGTTAGCACGTACATTTCCATTAGCTTGCCAGTATGCCACTTACACGGGACATGGCCTAAACCTCCAAGAGACATTATGGTGTGCCTTGGCCATGAGTCTCAACACGACATGACATGGGTAGTGATTCGTGGGCTAGTTTGCATATGCGCATGGAATAGATGCACCATGCTGGAAAGAGACAAAGGTCGAATGTATGCTACTAGTTTAGTGGCTTGTCTCTAGGTCCTGCCAACAAGTGTGGAGGCATGTGTGAATGTAATATGAGCTATATGTGTAATAAAAATTTAAATTTATATATATTATGAGTTAATCAAGTAATAAGTGGGATTATGATCCTACTAATCTATTTCAGCATAAAATTTAAATTTTGCTATAAGTGAGTAAATAAGCGTAATTTATAAATTACAGAGATTTATATAGTCTGTGTGAATGTAATATGAGCTATATGTGTAATAAAAATATTTTCAGATTTGGTGACTCTAGAGATCCGTTAAGTAGATAAATAAGCATAGTTTGTTAATTACAAAGATTTATTTGAAATACGTTGATATAATATCAATTATTTATGAAATAAAAATATTCTCAAGTTCGGCGACTCTAGAGACCCGATTGAAGGCCAAAAATATCACAACAGTTTTAGTTAGAAATATTGATAGGATTATTGGGATAAGTTGATTTTTGAAATACTGGAGTATTTTAGGGTACTCGGAGTTGGCCAAATAACCTAAAAATATAGATTTCTTAATGGCTAATAAATAATGAGATAACAATCAATAATAAAATTATTATTATTATTATTATTATTATTATTATTATTATTATAATATTATTTTTATATATAAAAAACTTATTACAAGTTAGTATATCTTACAATATACTAAGAGCCTATTTACCCTTTTATAGCAAAAATTCGTTTAACCTTTTCTTTTAATTTCATTAATATCCTATTTATTTGTTATGGTGTACCACGTATGGTACTTGTTTATAATTAATTGTTTTAGTTATATCTATTCTATATAAAGTGTACCTATATAACTGAAATTCTTGGTTTATGAGAAATTCATGGGTGACTTTTAATTTTTATTTAATAAAATAATAAAATATTATTTATATATAAAGTAAAAAAATCTTTTTTCAATATGATATTTTTTTAAACCAAAAAATTAAACAATCTTTTTTTTAAAAAAAATTAACAATCTTTTAAACTGTCGACTATATATTAGAAAGTAGAAACTAGAAAGGACGTTGAAACAATAAAGAAAAACAACAACAATAAATAGTTTATAAATATATTTCAACAGAAATTTATCTCGAATTATCAAATTCTTCCAAATTTATTTGCTCTAATATATATGACATTTTTATAAGTTTTGTGTTAGTGTAATTAGTATTCACTTTTCTCTCCACATCACTCTTTTCTTTTTTCATCAACCTAGCAATTTCTTCATCAACTAAATTAAGCGAGAGGATATACGTACGTAATACGTATTGATTCACTACATATTTTGTTTTATAATTAATTAATTGTTAATCAATTTTTTTTTATGTATCTCTATAATTTTGTTTCTTTTATTAATGTGAAACTTTAGCCTTAATTAGTTTCCTTTTATCAATTTCTTTTATTTATCAAAGAAAAAATGGATAATATATATGCGGACCCGGCTAGAATGAAAAGTGTAAAATACAAAAATTACACTATTGTCTCTATCAAAGAAAATGAAGATTGAAATCCACCAATGACTATCATTAGTTTTCTTATCTACAATTTTTAGACTAATGCTATCTTCAATTATCAACAATTTAGAGATTGATTTTTAATTTTCTTTTTATCTTACCCCCATTTAAGTAATGTTTCTTTAAATATTGGAACATCAATTTTTAGTTTATTTTTAGATTAACTTAAGAATATATTTAAATCATTAAGTTTTTTTAAACACTAATATATTGCATTAATATAGAAAAAAACCTAGCATAAAATTTAATATACGTGCATCACACGTAGTTATTTGCTAGTATATATATATATATTTATGTATATTCAATGTATGATGTACCATATCAAATACATAATAAGAGTCTTGTTTGCATCCTTCTTGTTTTATAATTAGACCCTCTTATTTTAATTTTTATGAAGAGTTTTTATGTAATTTTCATAAAGAGCTTTTACGTATTTTCACTTTATAATAAAATATTTTTTTTAATAAATATATATATTTATCTTTATAATTCAACCTTTCTCTCTTTAATAAATATAAGAAAAACAATTAAAAGAAACCTACCACTAAAAACCCTCACCGACTTTGTGTTCTTATCTCGTTTAGAGCATATCACATGATTCAAACCTATATCGTCTGTGTTAATTCCATTTTTGGCATATTTAATTGACATAATATTTTATTATTTATTATTAATTTCGGCTGGAGTAATTAAAATGGTTTCCTTATTTTGTGTATCCAAACTTGGAAGGAAAGTTGTCTAGTTTTCCTATTTTTGGAAAAAAGGTAAAAATGGTAAGTTTAGTTACTCATTTCTTTTTTATCTAACCAGCTGGTATTTTCTGATCTTGTGTGAATTTTCCATTTTCTTAGATCAGATTTCTTGAAGAGAAAACTGGAGCTAAACTTTCCTTTTCTATAAAAGGAAAGTTGTACTTACTGCCCACGATTCTGTAGGTACAGAAATAGAAATTCCTGGACTGATTGAAGAATTGTTTTAGGGAAGTTTCTAGTGGGCTGAGGTCTTGTTTAGACCATTTGTAAGCTGTCTATGAGGTGTATATTGATTATAAATACACCATATAGAAGCTAGGTGTTGCATCTCTTTCATTCACTTTCATATCTTAAGGAAAGAGTGTTTATTTGTAGTTTGTATTGTCTTGAGTCTGTATTCAAGTCTACAACGAAGAAGAACAACAATGCAACCTTCTGAAGAAGGTGTTTACAAGCCTTCGGGAGATTGCTTCTGAAGTCTTGCATCGGGATGATACAAGCACATAACCTTTGGGAGAAGGTGTTTACAAGCTTTCGGGAGATTGCTTTTGAAGTCTTGCATCAGGATGATACAAGCACACAACCTTCAAGAGATGGCTGTATAGGCTTTCGAGAGAGATAGCCTTTAAGTCTTGAATCGGGAGGATTCAAGCACTCTTCAAGGTGATCGAAGGGATTTCGAGCTCTTGGAGTTTTATCAATATTCGGTTAGTAGGTGGAATGCATCAAGCTTGCGACATACAATAAGAGGGAGTCTATTTATGCATAAGTCAATTACTTTGTATTTTTGATACCGATCTAATGAGTCTTATCTCTGGGCGTGGCCCTGTGGACTAGTAACAATCTGAAAGGATTGTTGAAACCACGTACAAAAATCTTGTGTTTTTACTTTTATGCGCTATTTGTTTTTCTGAGTTTCTCTGGAGTTACAGAGTTGTATTCTGTAACTACGGAAAAACTGTTTTCAGTACCAGTTTCATTATTCCGCATTTAATTAATCACTTAATTAAATAATTAAACTGAGAATATTAAAATAGGGAATTTCAGTCTGCTTGGAAGCAAATCAAACGAAGCAAATACTCCATCATAGCAGGTACTCTCTTATTTTATATTCATGTTAGATTTCTCTTTTTTTTTTTTTTGCTTTTTTTTTCTGGTATATATATACCTAAATCTTGCTTTGACGACTAGATTGAAACTCAAATTACCTCCCTCTCTTAAATCTTGCTTTGATCATCAGACCACTAGATTGAAACACCATCTCCCTCACCTAATACTGTTTCGACTACACCACTAGATTAAAAGCCTCATCTGCTTGGAAGCAAATCCGCCATTACGACAGGTACGTTCTCTTTTAGCTATTTTAAAGATTATTTTGGCTCTCCTTTTTTATCTTATGCACTTTGTTTTCTTTAATCTAAAAAATTTGGAATTTTTGTCTATTTTGAATGTGTAATGATATTCAATTTGTTTTTTTTTTCTTCTTCTCTTTTATTTTCTTAAACTTGTTGTTATTGGTGGGGATGACTCAAACACAAATGCCTGCCTCCTTGCTGAAAAATTTTAGGTATATGACTTTTTTTTTCTCTCTCTCTAGAGAAATCTTTATTGGCAGATGGCAGGGTCACATGAGTCTGGCTTTAAGGCTTTTCTACTGGTTTGTTTAACGAACGTTTTTCTTTTTCTTTTTCTTTGGTTCAACCAGGGGAAAGAATTTGAAAACTAGGGTGATTGGATGTCCAAAAACCATAGATGGTGACTTGAAATGCAAAGAAGTCCCAACCAATTTTGGGTTTGATACTGCTTGCAAGGTGACTAAACTAAAATAATTTTTTTTTCTTACGACTAGAACTTAAGAAATTTTTTATGGTCCTTTCCACATATCGTGTAGCAAATCTTTTAGCAACATTCTATATTTTTATAACCCAACAAGCTTGAAAATTTCATCCATGCACTTGATGAAAATTTATTTGGAAAAGTAATCTTATTGTTCCATGGTACGACTATTTAATTAAGGTCATGAACTCTTGAATTCACTTCAAAGCATCAACCTTTAAATTTTACGAGAACGAACTTCTCATAGAATGTTGTTTGTAGATCTGTTGATTAATTTTTTAAAATTGTAGGCGATCAACTACAAGTAGCAAGAAAATTTTGTGATATTGTGCTTGATTAATGAAATAAAGTATAGTATTCAATGTACTCTGTTTTGCCTACAAAAGTAATCAGGTGCTAAAATAAAAATTCTGAAGAAAAAAAATTAGTGGATCATGCGTGTAATACTTAATACTCTGACTGACTGACTAAGTTTAGACTCTTACTGACTGACTAACCCATTAGTTTATGCAACTTTTCATTTATTTTCTAACTTAACTTGGAGTTTCATCTGTTTAATTTTGGTATGGGAAAGAATTTTACACACTTTTATTTTGGTAAGCTCAATCTATCTCTCTATGTAAGTTATAGCATTTCACAGTTATATTATAATTTTTTTTTCTTATATTATCAATTTCATTTTACATAAAAATGAGTGGGTTTGAATTACAATTTGCTAATTTTATTTTTCTAGGTCTTATTTTCTTTATTCATTTTCTTATTATTTATTATATCATGTTTTTTGTTGCTTCTTTGTTGAGTATTATTTTGGGAGCTTTCATCTTGTTCTCTTTTGATGCCATTTATGTATAACTCTTCATTTTATTTTTATCTCCATGTCGACTTAAGTGTAGAGGTGGCTACAAATTCTAAATGCTCGAGTGTTTGGATTGTCATTGGTGTATTTGTTAAATTTGTGCCTGTGTGGTGTTACTACTTACAGGATTATTTGCTTGGAAAGTATAAATAACCATTAAGAAAGTACTTTTAATGTAAATCAACTATTTTTTTTTTTTGTGGGAGTACTTTTGCTTTGTTTCTATCATGCTACTAAAACGTTTTAGTTTGTCTATCTCTTGTTTGTCTATAGATCCAGCAACAATTCGAAAGTACGTGTAAGACCATATATTTTTAAAAAATTATGTTGTAGTTTCTTTAATAGATTTGAGTGTTATATGAGTAAAATGAGTCTCACCAGTTTAGTTTGAATAAGAGATTATAAGAGCAATCTTCAATTAAAGGACTAAGGTTGTTCACCTTTAAAGGACTTAAGAAATACAGTTGTTTTTTAGTTGCGAATGACAATATTGGATTCTGAGGATATGGAGAAGGTTAATTGTTTTTTGGTTATTAGTGTATTTTAGGTAAGAGGAAGAAGTAAGTTAATAAATATTAGAATGGGTTGGGATGAGGTGACTGTTTTAGTATAAAAAAATTTATAAGACGAAAGTGCTTAGATAATTAATTTCAAGACATTATTATGAAACCAATTGCATTTGATAAAATTATTTTGTATTCATGGAATTGTGAGAAGAAAAGATTGGTTAGATTATTATTTGTATGAAAATATGTATAAATTAACTTATTCAATCACACTTACTCTTTGACACGAAACCATACATCTTACTGCCTGTTTTCATTTTTTAATAATTACTACCAATTGTATAGGAGCACTTTGAACATGAAGCCACAAAACAAATTGCATGTTTAATTCAAACTTAGAACAGGTAGCACCACATACTATAATGATGATGATAATATCTATATCCTATGAATATTCACTCCACATATATGTCTGTATTTTGAAACCGTTTTTCAGTTTGTAGTAATCCTATAATATGAATCAAGTAACATCACTAACCTAAGACAAACAAACAACAAGATGTTGAACTCAAAAATCAAATACACAAATTTAGCTAAGTATAAAATGGTGCAAGAAGTAGACCTCAAAACGACAATAGTATGGATGTTGTTTTTGTAGCTGGGTTTTTGCGTACTGATTTACACATTTGTTTTGTGTTAGTTTATTTTTCTCACTCTCCATATATCGATGGCTCTCTTTTCTTAATGATTAGATATAATGAACTTTAGTGTAGCTTTTAGGGATGAAATCATAGTGGAGTTTGTTGTATATGAAGTCTACCTTCACTACAACAAATTTGGTTATTAGGGGCGGACCTATTACCGGCGGGAAAGGTCCGCCCCTAATAATAAGGTTATTACCGGCGGATGTGGGGGCCCGCCGGTATTATTCCAATTTTTCAGATTTTTGTTTTTTTTAAATAAATAAAATAATAATTAGCGGCGGGCATTTGGTAATACCGGCGGACAGCCCGCCGCTAATTTGAAGTTATATGATAAGTGCGGGAAAAACTGGGGGGTTAATTCAAAATTTATTAGCGGCGGACCAATACCGGCGGGGTCCGCCGCTATTATTATTTGCGGCGGACCAATACCGGCGGGGGTCCGCCGCTAATTATACCAATACCGGCGGGTTAATTAATACCGGCGGGCCCCGCCGGTAATAATTTGTCTATAAAAAAAAACCCCAACCCAGATACCCCATTTTCCCACTTCTCACAATTTCTATCAGCCATTTTGCCCCCTTCTCTCTCGGTTTGCAGCAAGGTTTCTGCTCCACCACCGGTTGTTCCACCACCGGTTGTTCCACCACCGCTGTTCCACCACCGGCTGTTCCACCACTGCTTCAGGTAATTATTTTTCCCTTTACATTTTTACTTTCTACATTTCTACAAATTTATTTTTTTTTTTCTGGTTGCATATTTTTTTTTGGGTTCCTCTCTCGGTTGCACTGTGGCAGTGGACCTCTTCGCACCATCACCGTCGCATCACCGTCACCGTCGGTTCTTATTTTCAAGTATGTGTTTTGTATTTATTTTTGATAGATTTTCTGTGTAATATATGTATGTGTTTGTAATTAGTTTGAAATTTCTAAATAAAATTAATTTTCTGTGAAATTTTGTGATATGTAATATGAATTTCAATTTCTGTTATATATATAAATGTGTGATTTGTGATTTTTTAAGATTTTTTATTTTGGTATGTAATATAAATTTGTGTTATATATTAGTTGTATGGTTTTTTTATTTGCTGTGAATATAAAATGTATATATTACACTTTAATATATTTTTTGTTAGTATGTATATATTTTTTTTGTTAATATATAAAATAAATAGTTGTATTATATAAATTATATTTTTTTTGTGTAAAAGTATATGTATTATATATATTGTATTTTTTAATTTGTAAATAATTTTAGATTGTATATATTATAGTTTTTATATATAAATATATGTTTTATATATTATATATTTTTTAATATATAAGTATATATATCATTTTTTTTATATATAAATATAAATTTATTGTATATATTATTTTTTTTATATATAAATACATATTTATTGTATATATTATATTTATATATAAATATATAAATATATATTTTTTGTATATAATTAAAATGAAAAAAATTATTTTTATGTTATATATATTTTTATTTTTTATAAATAAAATAAATAAAACTCTTATTATATAAAATATTTTATATGTAATATTTATATATTTAATATTATATATATATAAATATTTATTTAAATATGGTGTATTTAAATTTATTTTATTTATGTGTATGTGTGAAATGTATAATTTTATATATAATTGGTTTGTTGTTTACTTTTGAATGTAAGTTACCATATGATATTATGTTATGAAATTTATTTAGATTAAAATTTTAGAAGTTTAGAAGAATAAAAATGTGACAAAAAAAAAAGAATTTAATATAAATTTTTAGTATGAAATTTAATTTAGATTCATATAAGTATTTTAGAATTTTAAATATTAATAATGAAGTTTAATAATAAATTAATATATTTTTATATTATCATAAATAATAATAAAAATAATTTTAGTAATTAATTTTTTTTAATTAATTCATAAATTAATTTTTATATATTTTAATAAAAAAAAATAAAAACGATTTTTTAATTTAATTTTTTGAAGAAAAATAATTAAATTAGTTAAATTAGTAAGATTTTTTTATTTAATTTTCTAAAAAAAAATAATTTTATCTTTTAAAGTTAATTTAATGTATTTAAAATAACTTACTAAGTTTACTAAAATATACTAAATGGTTAAAAAAAAAATCTTTTCAACTAAAATATTTTTTTAGTATACTTAGTAAAGTAATTTTAATATACTTAAATATAACTTCAACTATTTATTTAATTAAAAAAAATACATTAAAAATTATATATGAAAACACAATAAATAATATGGTAATGTATGAAACTTGAAATAATAATAATGCAAATTAAATATAAAATCATAAAAGACAAAGTAAATTAAAATAGCATAAAATATTCATAAAATAACATAAAATATTAATAAAATAGTATAAAATTTTCATAAAATAGCATAAAATTTTCATAATTATTTTATTGCCATTGCTATAACTCATAAAGTTTTAAAACACTTTTAGATAACTATGGATAAATCTTGGACTTCTTGGAGAAAACGTGGTAAAGAATATTGGGAGTGTCTACAAGCATTTTTGGCAATGGCTTCAGCATATAAAAATTCTGATGGAAAAATTAGGTGTCCGTGTGTTAGATGCTTAAATACTCGATTTGAGCCTTTAAATATTGTAGAAGCCCATATATTTGATTGGGGTTTTGATAATGGTTATCAAAAGTGGATTTATCACGGGGAGCCAGAAGTAGAAGTGCCACGAAATGAAGTTTCACGAAATGAAGTTCTTGAGTCAATTTTAGATGATGAAGATGACGAGATGATTCCCATCATTGAAGATTTTATTCGACCAACAACTGAAGAAGCTCAAACCAACCCCGACTCTTTTCAGTATTATGATGACTTATTTGAAGAGATTGAAGCTGAATTGTACCCTGGATGCCATTGGATTTCTTCACTTAACTTTCTGGCAAAGTTATTGCATCTGAAAGTTCGTGGAAAAATACCTATTAGCGTATTTGATGAATTATTGAAATTGTTGAACCTTGCTTTTCCAAAAGGAAATAAAGTTCCATCAACATACTACGAGGCTAAAAAGAGACTGAAAAAACTAGGGTTGGGGTATGAGTCAATTCATGTGTGTGAGCATGATTGCTGCTTATTCTATAAAGAGCATGCAACCAAAGATGCTTGTCCAATTTGTGGAAGTAGTCGATGGATTACTTCAACAAAAACTAATGGAAAAAAAGTGCCCCGTAAAGTGTTGCGCTATTTTCCCTTGACACCAAGGTTGAAAAGATTATATGGTTCAAGACATACAGCAAAATATATGGTATGGCATCATACTGGAAAATCTAAGGATGAAGGACTGATGCGTCATCCGGTTGATGGATTAGCTTGGAAGGACTTTGATGCTAAACATCCTAATTTTGCCAGTGAACCTAGAAATGTTCGCTTAGGTTTAGCTGCTGATGGGTTTAATCCATTTGGCAACATGAGCCTAGCTTACAGTATGTGGCCTGTTGTGTTAGCGAACTATAATCTTCCACCTTGGATGTGCATGAAAGACAATAATTTCATGTTGGCTCTACTTATTCCTGGACCAAAATCTCCAGGTAAAGACATGGATGTATTTTTGAGACCGTTGGTGGATGAGCTGAAAGAGTTGTGGGTTGATGGAGTTGATACGAGAGATTGTACGACAAACACTATGTTCAAATTGCGTGCAGCCCTTTTATGGACTGTTAATGATTTTCCTGCTCGAAGTAGTTTGTCTGGTTGGAGTGGTCAAGGATACAAAGCTTGTCCAACATGTAACGAAGACACTACTTCAATACGAGTAATTGGCAAGACATCTTATGTAGGTCACAGAAGATTCTTGCCCAGTAATCATCGATTTAGAAGGGACACCAACTTTGATGGAGAAATTGAAAGAAGACATCCACCGAGACGTTTTACTTGTGAGGAAATTCTGGAACAAGTAAACAAACTTGTGCCACAAATTCCAGGCAAACATGAGCAATTTGGAGGTGTGAAACGCAGACGTATTGCAGAAGATCAAAATTGGAGGAAAAAAAGTATCTTCTATGAGCTTGAGTATTGGTGTACAAATACTTTGAAACACAATATTGATGTGATGCACGTTGAGAAGAATGTGTGTGACAGTCTGTTGGGCACAATCTTGGACAACGATAAATCGAAAGACACAACTAACGCGAGACATGATTTGAAGAAATTAGGAATAAGGGAATGGTTGTGGATTTATGAAGATGATAATGGCAAGTTAATGAAGCCACACGCCCCGTATGTCCTCAAAGCTGACGAAAAATTGAAATTCTGTCAATTTATCAAGGACGTGAAGTTTCCTGATGGATTTTGCTCAAATTTGAAGAAGAAAGTGAGCAATGATTTATCAAATGTTCTTGGATTGAAGTCTCACGATTGTCATGTAATTATACAAAGATTATTGGCAATTGGTGTTCGTAAGTTTCTCCCTAAAAATATATCGACAACTATTGCTGAATTATGCAACTTTTTTAGGCAAGTATGTTCTAGAACCATAAACTTTAAAGATATGGAGGAAGCACAAAAAGACCTAATTTTGATATTGTGTAAGTTGGAGTTGATTTTCCCTCCAGCTTTTTTTGATATCATGATTCATTTGGTCTTACATTTGCCTGAAGAAGCAATTTTGGGTGGACCTGTGTTTATGAGATGGATGTACCCTTTTGAGAGGTACATGAAAAAATTGAAGAATTATGTTGGAAATAAAGCTCGTCCCGAAGGGTCAATAGCTGAAAGCTATGTTGCAGATGAGGCATTGACGTTTTGCTCTATGTATTTTAAGGGGGTAGAAACCAAATTTAATCGACTTGATCGCAATGAAGATGAAGTGATTCCTAGAATTCTTACCGTCTTCCAATCACAATGTCATCCCTTAACAAGAGCAAATATAATGCCTCTAGATAGAAAGACTCGTGAAAATGCTGAGTGGTTCATCTTTGACAATTCACCTGAAATAAGACCATATTTAGAGTAAGTTTTTCCTTTATTAATCTATATTTAGTCTTATTCTACATAGTCTTATTTAACATTTAACGTAATGATGTTATATAACTTACAGTGAACACTTAGAAGAGATAAAACTTCAGTACCCAGATGGAGATCATAACATCTTACACAAAAAATTTTTCCAACGATGGTTTCATAAGAAGGTGATATGAGCCTATGAATTATGATTTTACCATTATCATGATTAATTATGAGTCATTCTAATATAATCTTGTTCATTTAGATATATGATTTACACAAGCTTGGATCATTAGAGAATGGTGAAGAGTTGCTAGCTTTAGCATGTGGTTCAGATCACTTAGTAACATATTATGAAGGTGTTGTAGTGAATGGCGTTCGTTACATGGTAGCTGAACGTGATAAGAAGCGTACTACTCAAAATAGCGGTGTCTCTGTGGCGGGAACAGAAGGATTCAATTATTATGGAACCCTAGAAGATGTGATGATGTTCACTTTTTGTGGTGTGTATTCAGTGACATTATTTCGGTGTAAATGGTTCAATACCAATCCACAGAGGAAGAAAACAATCATTGAGAATAACATCATTAGTATCAATGTTAGTGGTGAATGGTACAAAGATGACCCATTTATACTTGCTACTCAAGCTAAGCAAGTATTTTACCTCGATGATTTGCTTAGAGGTAGACATTGGAAAATAGTCGAGAATGTAAACCACCGACAAATTTGGGACATTGAGGAGGATGAAGATGATGAAGATGTTGTACATGATTTAAGCTCCTCAAATTTTCGGTTGACTGTGGATATAGGAGAGTTAATTTTGCAACCTGCTGATGTAGCAACAATAATTGATCCTACACAAAATTTGAATGTAAATCAACCTGATGAAAATGTTGTGGATGGTGACGTTGATGATGTAATAGATGACGAAGTAGACGAGTTGCTAATTGATCGATGTGAAGACGATATTGATTCTGAAAATGATGAGTGTGATAGTGACTATTAGTTTACTTATGTTACTAATTCGTTTGTAATAATATTATAAGTGATGAATATGATGACGTTAATTGTATTTACACTATAAATATTTTTCTTCCAACCTTTATTTATACTAATTTATTCATACAACTTTGCTTTTAAAGAGTCATAATGTCAGCTGATGTAGCTTCTTCTCACGGGGGAGATGGTGGTGGTTTTGATCCACCTGATCCTAGTAGGGTGCCCTCATCCTGCGAGGCAGCACCACCGCCCAAAAGGAAAGGTCGTGGTGCTGCTACTAATATACCGCTAGAGGATCGCAGACGTAAGAACGAGGGTCCATTGCCGCTTACGCTTGATCCTGCAACAGGAAAAGTAGTTGGCTTGGAGCACCAAGCTTTCATCCGGCAGTTGGGTTTCGAAGTGAGCACATTATTGCCGGGGAACTACTTGGACTTTTGTGATGTACCTCAACATCACAAGGAACAAGTTGTGCAGAGAATGAAGGTAATAAATTGATGGACATAATAAATTTTATTCATGTATAAGTAAATTAAGTAATAATTTAATTCTTCAAATGTAGTATTTTTATGATATCGATGGTCATGCTGAACCCGAAAAAGTGATGAGGACTCTTTACCATGAGATGGCCAAAAGATACTCAGAACGAAAAAACATTAGGCATACTTTCTTCCAAAAATATTATGAGGGAAACCCAGATAATCTTGAGGCGGCACTCAATGCTACTCCTGAGCACTATGTAACAAGAGAGCATTGGAAAGAGATTATTGATTTGTTTCTGAGCCCAAAATTTATAGCGCGTTCCAATCAAAACAAGCAAAACAGAAAACTAATGAAGTACCCCTCAACTCAAGGCACAAAATCAATGGCAGCTCAGCGTCATGAATTTGTAAGTAGACTTCAAATAATTCATTTATTGAAATTATTTTTTTTTTCAGAATCTAACACCGATATTATTACAGAAAGAGCCTGAAAAATATGTTATACCAACTTGGAGAGACAGCCATCTGAAGAAGGACAAAACTTGGGTCAATGATGCTGCTAAAGAGAAATTTGTGAGTTACACTAATACTTCAATTTTTTTCTTAAAATTATCACATAATTAATTATTTAACAATATTTATTTATGCATGTTTAGGAGGAACTCACTCGTGAAATGGAGGAAGAGATGGCGAGAAGTAGGCTTCAAAGCCAATCTGGCAGTGACTCTGGATCTTCGCAGGTGCCGTCTGACATCCAATTCAAGGTCATGGGCAAGGTCATGGGTGACAGGAGTGACTATATTCGAGGAGTCGGTTACAACATAGCAAAGAAGGGGAAAAGATCAACAACAACATCTAGCTCTTCCAGCCAAAGCCAGACTCAATCTCAAGCAGGGTCTACTCTTTCTCAAGATGTTGGTATTATGGCTGAGATGTTTCAGAGATTGCGTGAACGCTTTCCTCCGGGACAGGACACTTCTGATCTGTATGACCCGCGATTTGACAGATTCCTCCAGCAATATTTACCTACCCAACCTCAGGGTAGTGCAACATGTCCAAGGCCGCAACAACAACCTTTACAGCAGACTCAGCAATCTCCTAATGTGCAAGGAAGCGCCTCCCAATCTCCTCTTATTCCGAACATGTTTGGACGCTCCTCCCAGTCTCCTCCATTTTTCTACTCTGATTTTTTTGGAGGATCACAGTCCCAACAACCGATGTTGGGCCAATTTGGGAGTTCATCTCAGCAGCCGATGTTTTTTGGGGGTCCAATGCAGCAAACTTCTCCGGGTCAATTTTTCGGTCCACAAAATCCATATTTTTTTCCTGGTCAGTTTCAGCAACAACCCTCGAACTTCTCGCCACAACAATCTCCAAATGTTTCGCAACAACAACAATCTCCGAATTTAGCACAACAACGACAGACTCGACAATTTCCGGAGATTTTATCTGCTCAGCAACCATATTACCCATCACCGCCAGTATCGCAAGCTCAGGACAATGCACCAAATCCTGATATTAACTTAAATGCTACTGGCTCAAATTTTGAAGATGATTTGTTTAATCAAGACAATATTAATTAGTGTATCTTAATTTTTATTATGTTTGGATTTCTTTAAGTTTAAATTAATGTATGGATAATAATCTTTTAATTTTTAAATTTTAAATAATGTATGGATGATAATTTGTGGGTTTATTAATTTTAATTTTGATATTTATTAATAATATAAATTTGAAAAAAGTTAATTAAATAAATATAGAAAAAATATTTCTAATATTATTTATAATATTTAATTAAATATAACTGTTTTTTAATTAAATAATTATTTATAATATTTATTAATAAAATTATTTCATTTTTATATTTTTTTTAAAAAAACCATTATTACCGGCGGACCCCCGCCGGTAATAATGAGTCAGATTAATTAATTCCACGCGTATTTACCGGCGGACCCCGCCGCTAATGGTCCGCCGGTATTAATCATTAATACCGGCGGATGTGTCAGTCCGCCGCTATTAATGATTAATAGCGACGGGCTATTACCGGCGGATTAATACCGGCGGATGCCCGCCGCTAATGGGCTTTACCGGCGGATTTCAGTATTATTACCAGCGGACTGTTCCGCCCCTATTAATGGTGTTTGTTGTAGTGCTTATTTGCTTCATTGGATGTTGATACCATAATAGAAGTTCATGCTCATATAGTTAAGGTCATAATAAACGGCAAAATATATTGTATTATGATCACTCAATTGCAGCTAATGGAACCTTCAATGGAACCAATAAGCTTCTTATTGGATAATTTTTTATTTTAATTTCTCAATAACATAATTTAATATATTTATAATTTTTAGTTTACTTTCTAATGACTTTGAGTAGTTGGTGTATAGTTTGAATGAAGTTAACATGTCTACCAAAAAGAAAATTAAATATTAAAGTCTATTGTCTTTGCTTAAATTTAATTGTCTGGACTATGTTCTTTTTAGTAACATGAATTCTTTCATAATTTTAGTAACATGAGTGGATCATCGTCAAACATGAGAAAACTTAATTGGTATACAAATATTTCAGAGGAGCAACGAGAGGCAATACGAAAAAAAAGACGTGATGCTTATGCTTCCAAGAAACGTCGTAAGATTGTCTTCAATGGTTAGTTTATTTTTATCTTGTTTAGTGCTCCTTTCCATATTAATTTTATATCAATTTCTTCTAGGTTTCAGTTTCAGCTCTGTGTCCTCAAATTTACCTTCAAATATCATTTCTCCTTCTGTGGTAACATTAAAAGATATTGTTACTGTTGATAAATCTGTGGCATCAAGTTTACCTTCAAAAATTATATCTCCTTCTGTAGTAACATTAAAAGATGTTGTTACTACTGTTGACATATTACCATCTGCGCCTGATTGTTGTTTCTGTCATGCAAAAGGTTTCATCGTGAACCAAAAGGTTTTCGTTGTAGCAATGGAGAATTTTCCTTAACTCCTAATGGTTCATGTCAAAAACTATACACTTTTTTTCAAATCTTCATCTATAGAGGCAAAACATTTCCAAATATATTCTCGAACGTTATAATAACAAATTTGCATTTACCTCATTTGGGGTTAAATATGACAAAGACTTATGTAAAAGAAATAAAGGTATCTACAATTTTCGAGTTCAAGGTCAAGTTTACCACTTTATAAATGAACTCTTTTCAATAGAAAAAGAGCCTTCTCATTTACAACTATATTTCTTTGATTCTAAGAAAGAGGTACATCAAAGGCTTCAATCTTCAACAATGTTAAATCAACAAATTATTGAACAAATAGTTAACATACTTTTGTTAAATGCTTATGCTTGTTTTTTTCGTAGTCTTCGAGAAGTACCTGATTTGACTGATTGTCATATAGCAATAAGATCTAATGTAAATTTAGACCAAAGAGTATACAATAGTCCTACAGTATCACAAGTTGTTGTTCTTTGGGTAGATGATGAAAATGTAGGTGGACATGGGGATCGTGATATTATTGTTACCACGGAAGGAGGAATTGCACATAAGGTAGCATATTATTTTGGTTGTTATGACCCTTTGCAATATCCATTACTTTTCCCATTTGGTGATAGTGGTTGGTGTGAAGGTATTAAACGAATTAATCGAGCATTAGGTGATTTCTCTCCTTCAGATATTGTTGGATTAATACCTTTTTTAAAAATAACCTCACCAACACTACTATTAGAGCATCAGTTAAAGAAGAAGAAAAAAAATAACCAAGTTTCTTGTAGAGAATATTATTGTTATAAGCTACAAATTCGCTCTAATGAAAACTCATTTCTTCTACGTGCTGGCCGTTTGCTACAACAATATGTTGTTGATATGTATATTAAGCTAGAAACCTCAAGGTTAGATTATTATCGGTGCAATCAAAAACATATAAGGTCAGACTTATACCAAGGCATTCTTGATAGTGTAGAGGTTGGCAAAAATCATGCTTCAAATATTGGCCATCGAATTGTTCTACCATCTTCATTCATAGGAGGGCCAAGAGATATGAGAAAGCGTTGCATGGATGCTATGGCATTAGTACAACGATTTGGAAAGCTAGACATCTTCTTAACAATGACATGTAATCCTAATTGGTTGGAAATTAAACAACAATTAGGCGAAAATGAAGAAATTCATAATCGTCCTGACCTCATCGTAAGAGTTTTTAGAGAAAAATTAGAACTACTTAAAGTAGAACTTTTCACTTCACAAATATTTGGTGAAGTAGCTGCATCTATGTGTTGGAATTTATTTTACCAGGATCTTAGATCTACTCACAAGTATGTTGTATAACACGCTAAATATGAACTTTCTAAAACGATAAATAAACACATATAAAGTTAAGAAAACCTTACGTTGATGCAGCGGAATTAATGTCTCCTTCCACTCAGATCTCTAACCCTTGTATCCTTTCTGTCGCAGAGTATAATCAAGATCTGAGCCTGAATGTCCTTCTCTTTGTGTGCGATCCTTCACAGTCTTCCAATCTATGATTGAGTTACCACTTGTTATGTGTGGGCACTTATGATGGAAATTATTTTACCAGGATCTTAGATCTACTCACAAGTATGTTTATTAACACCCTAAATATGAACTTTCTAAAACGATGAAATAAACACGTATAAAGTTTAAGAAACCTTACATTGGGTGCAGCAGAATTAAATGACTCCTTCCGTTCAGATCTCTAATCCTTGTATCCTTTCTGTAGCAGAGTATTATCAAGATCTGAACCTGGATTTCTTTCTCTGAATCCTTGATGCTGAAACACTTTTGCTGATGATCTTTCTTCACGATCTTCCTCACTATGATTGAGGTATTGCTTGCTGTGTGTGGGCACTACTCTAATCACTAAGGTAATTTCGAAATTCTAAGGAAGAAGAGAAAGAGAGGGTGGCGGTCAAGGTAGAGAGAGAAAGGCTCAGTTTTTCTGATTGAGAAGTGTAATTTTCCTGAAGCCTTCACTACCTATTTATAGCATTCCACTAGGGTTAGGTTTGAATTATTTGGCATTAAAATAATGAAAATATCAGTTTAAAATGCCTTCAAAAGTGGCCGGCCATGGCTTGATGGATTTGGGCCTTGCTTTTTGCAATTTTGCAATTTTAACACTTTTGTATCTGATTTTCTCAAAAATGCCAATTTTCTAATTCAACCATTTAAATGCCAATTCTAATTATTTAATAACTATAAATAATTATTAAATAATATTGTCATTTATCATATTTATTAATTGAACCATACAAAGTATCATAATTAACAAATATGCCCCTAATAATTCTTTCTTTACAATTTCGCCCTTACTTAGTGAAAATTTTACAAATAGACATAGTCTAATTTGTGAATTATAATTGATTAATCAAAACCAATTACATGAGTCTTACAAACAATATTATCTCGACTAGTACGGGGACCATGGGTCTATATAACCGAGCTTCCGATAAGTAGATCAAGAATTTATCACTAAAATTCACTAACTTATTAATTCTTCGTTGAATCCACGCATAGAACTTAGAATTGCACTCTCAGTATATAGAATGCTCTATATGTTCCACCATTTAGACGCATCATTAGTTATCCATTGCTATAATCCTAATTTGATCAATGATCCTCTATATGAATGATCTACACTGTAAAGGGATTAGATTACCGTAACACCCACTATGTATTTTATCCTTAAAACACTTGACCCCGTATAAATGATATTTCAGCTTATGTGAAATGAGTACTCCACCATTTATGTTCGTTTGGTTAATCTCGAAGGAGATCATCCTTTGGTTACTATTTGCAAGATAGAAGCTATAGATTCCATGTTTATGCTAGCGCTCCCACTCAATTGCACTACCGTGTTCCCAAAATGTACGTATCACCCTGACCTAAAAGTAGGCTTAACTAACAAATCAAAGAACATGAATAGCCTTTTAAGATTGAGCCTAATCATAACAGGATTAAGAACATTTGATCTAGGATCAACTTGGCGATATTATAGATTTTACGGTAAGTTTAGTTAAATCTAAGTCAAAGTTCAATATCGGTCCCTTTCGATGCATACTCCATGCATCCAAGCTGAGCTTTACTTAAACCAATGTTCTGGAAAGAACATAGCATTTCTCCAAATGCAAGTAAACTCTTGTTGTAGATTATCATATCAGTAAAACCCTTGTGTCTGATAAATCTAGGAAACTTTATTCACATAGTCATATTTACTTTCCAATGTGATGACAGCACAATAAATAGGATCAAGTATGTGAAAAGGGTTGAAGATGAATTTATAAATCAACAAGCAATTGATAAAGTGAACCAAAACATACACAAATGAATGAAAAATACTTATGTTTCTTTATTGATATTGAATAAAATAGACTATATTGAAATGGAGTTTTATTTAGGGCATAAAATCTAACAAACTCCCACTTGCACTAATATAAAACTAATTAGTACATCTCAATTAATCCTAAATTCTGACGGTGCTTTTCAAAGGCTGTCACGGCCAGGGCTTTGGTAAATGGGTCAGCTAGGTTGTCCTCTGTGTCAACTTTCTCAACTAGTACATCCCCTCTTGCCACGTATTCTCTGATAATGTGATACTTCCTTTCAATGTGTTTCCTTCTCTTGTGGCTTCGAGGTTCTTTACTGTTTGCTATTGCTCCATTGTTATCACAAAGTAAGGCCAGAGGCTTTCCCATTCCAGGAACGACACCTATACTGGTGAAGAACTTTCTTAGCAAGACAAGTTCTTTAGCAACTTCGGCTGCAGCTATGTATTCAGCTTCCATAGTTGAGTCCGATATCCCGGTTTGTTTTTCACTTCTCCAAACCACTGCTCCACCCCCAAGAGTAAACACCATCCCAGATGTAGATTTCCTGTCTTCAAGACTTTCCTGGAAATCTGAATCAGTGTAGCCTATGGGATTTAAAGCACCACCCTTGTAGACTAACACAAGATTCCTTGTACTCTTTAAGTATTTCAGAATATACTTAACTGCATTCCAATGTTCATGTCCTAGATTAGAGTGATACCTGCTCACGATTCCAACTGCATAATAGATGTCAGGTCTACTGCATAACATTGCATACATTAGACTTCCAACTGCAGAGGCATAAGGAATTTTCGCCATGTCCTCTATCTCTTGAGGATCAGTCGGAGACTGTTCCTTAGATAGACGAATACCATATCTAGAAGGCATGTTTGCCCCATTGGTGTTGTTCATGGAGAATCTCTCTAAGACTTTGTCTATGTAGGTTGTTTGAGAGAGAGCAAGAGATCTGTTCTTCCGGTTTCTAATAATCTGAATACCAAGAACATAGGCTGCTTCACCCAAATCTTTCATATCGAATTGAGTGTTGAGCCATTCCTTGATGTGAGTCATTTTCTTGACATTGTTTCCAATAATCAAAATGTCATCAACATAAAGGACCAGGAGTACTACTATTTGGTCTTCCTTGAGTTGGTAAACACAAGGTTCATCTTCATTCTGAAGAAAGCCGTAGGTCTTGATGATTTCATCAAACCTTTTGTTCCATAAGCGCGAAGCTTGCTTAAGTCCATAGATAGACCTATTTAATTTGCAAACTTTCTTTTCCTGCCCAAGAAGAACATAACCTTCTGGTTGCTCCATATAGATGGTTTCTTCAAGTACCCCATTAAGGAAGGCAGTCTTGACATCCATTTGCCAGATTTCATAATCGAAAGCAGCAGCTATAGAGAGAAGAATTCGGATGGATTTGAGCATGGCTACAGGACTAAAAGTTTCCTCATGGTCCACGCCTTCTCTTTGGGTATAACCCTTGGCTACAAGTCTAGCTTTAAAAGTTTCGACTTCGCCTCCAGCTCCTCTTTTCTTCTTCTAAACCCACTTGCATCCTATCGGATGACAGTCGTCAGGTGCGTCTACATATTCCCAAACTTTGTTCTTTTTCATGGAATCCATTTCTGAATCCATGCCGGCCGACCATCGTTTCCGTTGCGGACTAGCCATTGCCTGTTTATAGGTTAATGGATCGTCATCAATACCGTCACCTACGACCATATTGATTTCACCATTCAAGCCATAACGAGCTTGTTTTGTTGAAACCCTCCCACTACGACGAGGTGCGGTGATCTTCTGAACAGAAACTTTAGTAGTAGATTTCTCAGTTTCTTCAACTGAGGGAGTGGGATTGTCTTCATCACGAGTGGAAGAGGACGGAACATTGGAAGGACTTAAATCTGATAGCAATTCCTCTAGAACAACTTTACTTTTCGGTTTGTAGTCTTTAATATAGTTATTTTCAAGGAAAGTAGCATTTGTAGAAACAAACACTTTGTTATCCTTGTGACTATAAAACAGTCCACCCCTAGTCTTTTTAGAATTTCCGACAAACATGCATACTTCAGTACGTGATTCAAGTTTGCCTTCTTTCTTTCTTAAGACATGAGCAGGGCACCCCCAAATTCTGTAGTGGCGTAAACTAGGTGTACGACCATTCCAAAGTTCGACGGGTGTCTTAGGGACTGCTTTAGATGGAACAACATTTAGAATGTCATTTGCCATCTGAATAGCATATCCCCAGAAGGACGTAGACAGAGTTGAATAACTCAGCATAGACCTAACCATTTCCAAAAGAGTGTGATTTCTTCTTTCTGCAACTCCATTTTGTTGTGGAGTGCTTGGGGCAGTGTATTGGGATTCAATTCCAAGTTCAATTAAATGATCTTTGAACTGCATACCCATATATTCTCCACCCCTATCAGTTCGCAAGATCTTTAATGATTTACCTAATTGGTTTTGGGCCAAAGCATGAAATTCTTGAAACTTTTCAAACGTTTCAGATTTCTTTTGCATTAGGTAAAGAAAACTGTATCTAGAGAAATCGTCAATGAAAGTGACAAAATACTCATAACCACCTCGGGCTTTGACATTCAAAGGTCCGCAGACATCGGAATGCACTAACCCTAGAGGGATTTTGTCACGCTCTCCCTTTGCAGAGAAAGAACGTTTAGTCATTTTTCCTTCTAGGTAGCACTCGCATACTGGCAGTTCAACTAAGACGACATTTTTCAATGGACCGTCTTTGGTGAGCCTATTGAGTCTATCAAAGCCTATATGACCTAAACGTAAATGCCATAGATAAGTTTGATCATCATTATCAATCTCTTTTCTTTTGAGGTTACTAGGTCTAGCTACACTGAAAAGTTCACTATTTAGTGAGATTTGATTATTCGGTCTTAAAACATAAAGCCCTTGTTCCATTGTAGCAACACATATTTGAAATCTATTGCGAGAAATTGAACAATTTGTACTGAAAAAATTCAATATATAAGATTGTGTTTGCAAACATGAGACACTAATCAAGTTTCTACTAAAGTTTGGAATAAATAAAACATTTTCTAAAATTAAAAATCTTTGTTGAAACTTTATGCGGGCTTTTCCTCTAGCTTTGACCGATACTAATTCGACATTGCCAACTTTAAGCTTTAACTCTCCTGGAAGCAGATTTTCCCAAGTTTCAAGCAACTGCAGTGAAGAACATACATGGTTAGTAGACCCAGAATCAACAATCCAGACGGATTTGTCGTTCTCTAAAACACATGATTCAAAGACAAAAGCATTACCTTCGTTTGAATTGTTTAGAAGCCTGGGATATCGTTCTTCATGATGTCCCTTTTCATTACAATTCGAACATAGAAGATCATGTCTGATAATTGTACTTGAAGAAGCAGCTTTGCTAGATCCTTCATACCTAGTCCTTTTCCTTCGATTATGGATTGCAAAACCAGGGGGACCCATTGCAATCAAATTCCGTTCATGGGCTCGTAATTCTGCTTCGAGCTTGTCCATGTCGTAGGAGTTAGAATTGTTGATCATGTAAGAGATAACAAATTCATTATACTCTGGAGGAAGACTATTAAGGATGAGTTGGACCCATTGTTCTCTTGATAAATCAATTCCTAGTAGATTTGCATTTTGGAACTTCAGATTCATCATCAACAGGTGTGAGTTTATGCAACTACCAGGATGCATTTTCACGCTATAGAGTTCTTTTGCTAAGATATTAACTAGGAGAGGATCGGGGTGAGGGTTATTCATAATGACACTACAATACATCAATAAAACAGAAGTAAGGTAGTTCATAAATTCATACACAGTTCAGAAAATAACAAGTAATGATATATGTTATAGAAATACTAAATTTAACATAGTTTATTTTCCAAGGTATTTCAACAAACTGATACAGTGTTCTGTTTAGGCGAGAGTCAAAGCATCATCCATTGAATAGAGTTGTCAGCTCATCTAAAATGATAACCATTCTAGCAACCTTTTATTCAATGAAGATTGGAATTCAGTGTTGTCCCGTTTAGGCGAGAGTCAAGGCAATTCTATCTTATGAGTCAAGTATGGTCGCCACCATTACGGTGATCCATACCATACAAAACACTTACAAACTACTTATCATTCGAGATTAAACGGTGCGAAATTGCTAATGAACGTTCCTCCATTAGGGAGGATTACTCACTAAAACAAACGCGGTGTAAAACCCACAATGGAGATCGAATGTCTCTTGATTAAAAGCTCATTATTTGAAAATATTATATGTATTTTGTATAATCATTGTAATTCGATATTATAATAATGAAAAATTACAAACTAAAGTTGGTTTAAATAAAAAATGAACTTTAATTAATTTTCAATTATTATTTAATTTGAAAAATAAATTCAAATAAATATCGAACAAGTTCCATAATATAATAATGAAAAATTACAAATCAAAGTTGGTTTAAATAAAAAATCAACTTTAATTAATTTTCAATTATTAATTAAATTCGAATAATAAATGGAACAAATTTGAAAATATCTTGTTTAAGTTGTTTTAGAAGAATCTAAAAAATCAACTTAAATATCTTTCAAATCAGATTTAATTAAATTAAAATTAAGTTGTAACCACTTAATTTGAAGATATTCTATTTTAAGTTAATATTCGAAAAGATATTAACCTAAAAAATATATAAAGAATCTTAATAACCAATGCCTAAAATTCCTCAACTTAATTTTGAAATTTTAAATCCAAAAGATATTCAGATTTAAGTTGGTTAGTTGTAGATAACTAAATATCAACTTAAATAGGAATATTTAATGAAAAATTTAAATTAAGCTTCCAAAAGAATCTAGATGGTTATAATTCTATATTTAATTAAATACAAGAAAATACATATAGTTTAGCTTAGAATATAAAATTCTTTAAACTATGGTTTTCTTAAATTAATTTCAAAATAAATGAAATTAATTATGTTGCTAATCAATTTTATTAGGCTAAACTAGTGTAATTAACCTAGTACAGTTATTCAAATCAGGCAAATGGGCCTTCACAATTGGGGTGGTTCATGTGAGGGGGTGCTGGGTTCAGTATGTCGTACCCACTTCTATGCCTCCCAAATCTCACACAAGGCCCAAAAGAGAGGAATTTAACCTTAAAATGAACAATTGTTATTAATTGAATAGGCCCAAAAACTAAATGGGCCTAAATAAAATCTATCAAAAACTATGATAATTTATTTAGCAACATCAACCTATATGCATCTATGATGAAATTAAACACATAGGCTCACACGGACACACTTTGGATGGGTCCTATCATGTTGCTAGGTCATACACAGATGAAAGAAGATTGTGAATATACCTGTTACAAATTATTTACTTGACCAAGGGAGCCATCAAATCATTAGATCTGGCAAAAAGTAACCATGTCTATTTGCAATCAAATAATAATAGGTTTTGAAAACTTACACACAAGCTAAAACACATACTCCTGCAACAAGGTTAGCTGGATAATTGGATGTGGGATTTATTTAATTTTAAATTAAATAATTAATTTCGAAATAATTAATTAAATAAAAATAAAAAAAAATATTTTCGAAAATTTAAATAAAAAATTTGAAACATTCAAAATTTAAAAAAATTTAAATTTAAAATTAAACCTACAATTTTAAAAAATTAGGTTTCAACTAACCTAAATATCATTTCCAAATTTTCTAACTACTTTTAAAATTTAAATGTTATTTTATAAATAAAAATTAAATAAAAAATTAAAAAAAAAAAAGATAAATGAATATCTTTTTCAGATTTTAAATGAAATTTAAATAAATAAAATAACAAAATTTAAAAGTTGGCAAAATATCTTACTTCATTTAAAAATTACATGATTATAGTTATCTTTTTTAAATTTAAATTAGGTCAAATTATTTAAAAAAAATTAATTTAAAAAATTTAAAATCTGACCTTAAATTTAAAAATAAGATAAGATATAATCAAATTTTAAAAATAAGATAGATTATTAAGCAAATAAGATTGATACTAACTATTTTTAAATTCAAATTACACTAATATCTTGAATTAAATTTAAAAAATATTAAATTAATTCATTATGATAATTAGAATTGAATCAGGAATAGTAATAGTATAAATACAGAACTACACAAAAAATCGGAAGTTAATTCCATGAAAAATCATGAAAAAACAAAGAAAAACAAAAAGATTGCAAGTTGTACGGACGGGATGCAGTGCATACCCGTCCGCGCGCGTATGCATGTTGTTGGGCCGAGTTTGCTCGGCGAAATCATGTCGTGCATGATTTCCGCGCGCGCATGTGGGTTTCAGCACAACTCCGATTTTTTCGAATCTTCAAAAAATCATAACTAATTCAAATTAAATCGAAATTGAGTTCTGTAAAAAAGTAACTTGCTTAATTTTTTCCATACTATCCAATAAAAATAATTCCAGAAACAGATATTCAATTATTGTTTACGAAAATTCACAAACACCAATCAATGATCAAATAACACTCAATACAACATGATACCATCCAAAAACAAAACAAACAATCGTTTTAAAGTCCAAATTTCTTGCAAGTAAATCAATTACCATGGCTCTGAGGCCAGTTGTTGGAAATTATTTTACCAGGATCTTAGATCTACTCACAAGTATGTTTATTAACACCCTAAATATGAACTTTCTAAAACGATGAAATAAACACGTATAAAGTTTAAGAAACCTTACATTGGGTGCAGTGGAATTAAATGACTCCTTCCGTTCAGATCTGTAACCTTTGTATCCTTTCTGTAGCAGAGTATTATCAAGATCTGAACCTGGATTTCTTTCTCTGAATCCTTGATGCTGAAACTCCTTTGCTGATGATCTTTCTTCACGATCTTCCTCACTATGATGGAGGTATTGCTTGCTGTGTGTGGGCACTACTCTAATCACTAAGGTAATTTCGAAATTTTAAGGAACAAGAGAAAGAGAGGGTGGCGGCCAAGGTAGAGAGAGAAATGCTCAGTTTTTCTGATGCAGAAGTGTAATTTTCTTGAAGCCTTCACTACCTATTTATAGCATTCCACTAGGGTTAGGTTTGAATTATTTGGCATTAAAATAATGAAAATATCAGTTTAAAATGCCTACAAAAGTGGTCGGCCATGGCTTGATGGATTTGGGCCTTGCTTTTTGCAATTTTGTAATTTTAACACTTTTGTATCTGATTTTCTAAAAAATGTCAATTTTCTAATTCAACCATTTAAATGCCAATTCTAATTATTTAATAACTATAAATAATTATTAAATAATATTGTCATTTATCATATTTATTAATTGAACCATACAAAGTATCATAATTAACAAATATGCCCCTAATAACTCTTTCCTTACAATTTCGCCCTTACTTAGTGAAAATTTCACAAATAGACATAGTCTAATTTGTGAATTATAATTGATTAATCAAAACCAATTACATGAGTCTTACAAACAATATTATCTCAACTAGTGCGGGGACCATGGGTCTATATAACCGAGCTTCCAATAAGTAGATCAAGAATTTATCACTAAAATTCACTAACTTATTAATTCTTCGTTGAATCCACGCATAGAACTTAGAATTGCACTCTCAGTATATAGAATGCTATATATGTTCCACCATATAGACGCATCATTAGTTATCTATTGTTATAATCCAAATTTGATCAATGATCCTCTATATGAATGATCTACACTGTAAAGGGATTAGATTACCGTAACACCCTACTGTATATTTTATCCTTAAAATACTTGACCCCGTATAAATGATATTTCAGCTTATGTGAAATGAGTACTCCAGCATTTATGTTCGTTTGGTCAAGCTCGAAGGAGATCATCCTTTGCTTACTATTCGCCAGATAGAAGCTATAGATTCCATGTTTATGCTAGCGCTCCCACTTAATTGCACTATGGTGTTCCCAAAATATACGTATCACCCTGACCTAAAAGTAGGCTTAACTAACAAATCAAAGAACACGAATAGCCTTTCAAGATTGAGCTTAATCATAAAAAGATTAAGAACATTTGATCTAGGATCAACTTGGCGATATTGACTTGAATAGATTTTACAGTAAGTTTAATTAAATCTAAGTCAAAGTTCAATATCGGTCCCTTCCGATGCATACTCCATGCATCCAACCTAAACTTTACTTTAACCAATGTTCTGGAAAGAACATAGCATTTCTCCAAATGCAAGTAAACTCTTGTTGTAGATTATGATATCAGTAAAACCCTTGTGTCTGATAAATCTAGCAAACTTTATTCACATAGTCATATTTACTTTCCAATGTGATGACAGCACAATAAATAGGATCAAGTATGTGAAAAGGGTTTAAGATGATTTTATAAATCAAATAGACAAGAAATTGATAAAGTGAACCAAAACATACACAAATGAATGAAAAATACTTCTGTTTCTTTATTGATGTTGAATAAAATAGATTATATTGAAATGGAGTTTTGTTTAGGGCATAAAATCTAACGACTTACTCTATCACTAAGGTTCGAAATTTAGAAGAGGAAAAGAGAAAGGGGATTTCGGCTATAGAAGAGAAAGGGAAGGCTCAGTTTTTCTGAAGAGAGAATTTTCTGACAGAAAAAGGTTATTCAAAGTTATGATTTTGACTGAGCCATCACTTTCTATTTATAGGCAAGTACTATATATGTTTAGGTTAGGAATTATTTGGCATTAAAAAAATAAAAATATCAAACTTGCAAAACCACTTTAAGTGGTCGGCCATGGTGTGTAATGGGCCCCACTTGATTTTTGCAGTTTTCACAAATTTTATTTCTATTTTCTCAAAAACGCCAATTTTCCAATTCTAACCTTTTAAATGCCAAAACTAATTATTTAATAACTAAAATAGATTATTAAATAATATTGTCATTTAATTTAATTATTAATTAGACATATAAAGTCTATTAATAAATAAATAAACCTAGAATCTCTTTTCTTTACAATTTCGCCCGTTCTTAGTGAAAATTCACAAATCAAACATAGTCTAACTTTAGAATTATAATTGATTAATCACAAATCAATTATTGAGTCTTACAAGTAGTATAGTCTCAAATAGAATGGGGACCATGGATCTATATGCTAAGCTTCCAATAAGTAAACCGAATTTACTAAGTAAATTCGTACTCATTAATTCTTCGTTGAATCCACTCTTAGAACTTAGAATTGCACTCTCAAACTTATATAGAGCATATTATATGTTCCACGATATCGATATGCTATCTCAAGTGTAAGTACACATCATCGCTGATTATCACATTAGTGTAAATCCAAAACACGGATGAAACAGGGACTTAGTCTTTTGATTCATATGATCACAATCACATTCCACTGTGTTGACGATACTGTAATTGTGAATAAGCATATGATCTGGATTTAACTGATTTTGTGTATAAATGTAATAAACATATTAAACCATTAGCATGTAAAATTCATGCAAACATAAATCAGTTCAAAATTCTTATATTGATAACTAATCAGATTGTAAAGGGTTTTATTTACGGCACAGAACCCAACAAACTCCCACTTGCACTAACATAAAACAAAGTGTGTAAATAAGTCAATCTGATGTCTTGATCTTCAGATCAAGTGTAGTATATTTGAATCCACCCAAACTTCTGGAAACTAGTTCATAAATACATTTACGAAACATCCTTTACTATATGCATTACTCATCAAGGGATACTGAAATCCTTACTGTTTTAAAGTACATCTGAATAAACAGAAGACATATCTCTCATATTTTAAAATATGGAATTGAGATAATACAGTGTAGACTTTTCTTCAGTAATATAACTTTCTGGTAATTTCAAATTTACAAAGTTATAATTCTTTTCCAGTAGAGCTTGAATCATTATAGAATAACTCCTCCACCCCCAAAGTAACCACCATCTCATAATTTCGAATTAGTTGGTGAAGATACAAGGGTAACTGATATACAGTTCCTTAATATCTAACATATAGATCACTTTCATAAATATTTCTTGAATATCTTTTAATGTTCCATATTTGATTACATCTCAGATAGCTCCCACTCAATAGCAGATGTCTGGTTAAATAATGCATTTAACCTCTTTATTGTTTGGAGAGTTATCAAGTTGTGACTTTTGTATTAGTCTGAAACTTTAAGTTAAGACTAAGTCATCAACATAGCAGACTAGTATTTGAAGTGAAAAATACTTACTAGAGACTAAGTAATCAAAATTAAGATACCATAAAATTTTATGAGGATTGACAATTCTTGGTTCAAGTCATTCAAATAGACTAAACTAGAGTTCTTTTATCTTATTCTCATAATTTTGATAAGTTATATGTATCCACATGAATTGTTAGATTTGCTTTTCAGTAGTGTTCTTAAGTTCCTATCACAAGTGTCAACCTAATGAAGATGGGTATAGAATTTTAAAATTCTCCCACTGAATTAAGGTAGTGTGAAACTTTATCAAAGAACTTTTATAGGTATCATTTTTACTACAACAGTAAAACTAAATTGGAACATACAATCAAGATCAAGGATTTATATTGATAATAGCTAAGTCATTATATTACTTCCATGTTTAAAGAAAATATGTGTTACATAGGTTATTGTGGAAAAAATTCCACCCCTAAGTATATAGAGATTATGATCCACCCCTAAAGGTTGTAAAGATCATGATTCTCTAAGTGTGATAGAGTTTATGTGGAGTTGAATACAATCCAGAGTTCATTAGATATAAAAGATCGTTGAACTGCATAGTTTTCTTAACTTTTCTCTACCCCTATCAGATCAAAAGATCCTTTTATTAAACAAATTCTTAATAATTGTATTAGAATTAACAATTATTAATAAACATAGAAATAATTTTCTACTGTTTATTTAATATAACTCTATGAAGAGTTGTAAATATTATAGAATTTGCATCAATAATAAAAACACTTACACATACAAACATATAAATATAATGTGGTAATTGTTGTTTAAGATAAAGTAAATGAAGCTCAATCTCATAAATTGCAATTGGTTTGAATAGAAAATAAAATAAACTTTATTAATAATAATAAAAAAAATATATTGCAACAATATGAGAAAAATAGGGATAAAAATCCCTAACTAAAATTCAAAATCCAAATTGTCTTTAAACTAAAAACAATTAATTCAAAAAATAGATAAATGAGCTTCATCTCCAACTTGGACGATCTTCACCCTTTGTCCAGCTTTCCGATCCAACTCTTTTGAGTTCAAGTAGTTTGGCCTATAAGAAGAAGAAACAAATAAACTAAGTTAGTCCAGAATCATAAATCCAATTGGATAATAATTCACTAAAACTCTTAAAGTTTATAGAAAGAAATACCTTATTTCTTTGCAAGAAGTTTAGGACATTGGGGTTTCCAATGACCTTTCTCATTGCAGTAGAAACACTTTCCTTTGAGTGTATCACCAGAAGCTGCAGCCTTTTTGTTTTTCATGGCTTTGGCACGCTTCTTGGTGTTTTTCCACTTCTTCTTCGATTTGGGTTTAGAAGCAGAGGCAATATTTGCCTCATGTTTGACCGTCCCATTACCATTCCCAGAATTTTGAGGCTTATTCCCTTTCTTCTTGGGTCCTCTAATCAAATTTTCATATGTCTGAAGGTCATTGACTAACTCATGAAAGTCTATGTCCTTTTTATTCATGGCATAATTTGATGTATAGGGCAGAAATACTGGAGTCAGACTATTCAAGATAAGGCTTACTTGAGTAGTATGGTCCATTTCAGCACCATGATCCTGGGCTTCTTGGAAATAACTTGCCATGAGGAGAACATGATCACGCACGTTTTGATGGGGTTCCATCTGTGCATTGATGTACTTCTTAGTCGCGTCAAAGTGAGACTGAAGAGATGCCCTACCGAATAGCTCAGTTAACTTCGTCATTACTTCAGCAGCCTTTTCGGTTTTAAAAAACCGAGTTTTAAGGGTGTCAACCATGCTGGAAAGCATAAAGTATAGAGCTTTGTCATTTGCTTTCTGCCAACGCTCATACTTTTGTTTCACAGCTTTGGATGCATTGTCCCCCGGCACTTTTGGAGACGGCTCAGTTAACACAAACAAGGCAGTTTCTCCTATGAGAGCAATATTAATGTTCTCATTCCATTTAGGAAAGTTAGATCCATTTAGCTTATTTTCGATCAACAGTGATAACATGGAATTAATCAAGGTTATGCAGGATACTACAAAATAATAAATAGAAATCAAAAATTGTTTAACACAAAATCAATTCAGAAATTATAAGCACATAGCATGTAGGAATGATTAGAGAAAATACTAAAAAAAAAAATACAATCCTAAATAATTTCTAAGGTTTTTCAACAAACTGATATCAGTGTCCCGTTTAGGCGAGAATCAAAGCTACCATCCATTGAATAGAGTTGTCAGCTCATCTAAAATGTTAAACATTCTAGCAACCTTTCATTCGATCAAGATTGGAATCCAGCGTTGTCCCGTTTAGGCGAGAGTCAAGGCTATTCTATCTTATGAGCTTCTACCATTGTTTCATATTTTGCATGTCAAATATGGTCGCCACCATTAGGGTGATCCATACCATATAAAACACTTACAAAGCTACTTATCTTTCCAGATTAAACGGTGCGAAATTGCTAATGAACGTTCCTCCATTAGGGAGGATTACTCACTAAAACAAACGCGATGTAAAACCAACAATGGAGATCGAATATCTTAATAATAATAAAGCTCATTCTTTAAAATGTATTTTCTTTATTATTTTAATAAAATATATTCATTAAATATCGAATTTAGAATTAAAAATTCTAAATTAGAATTTAATTTAATATTTATAAAATTATACTTAGATGGTGATTGAAATAAAATGAATTATTTCCATCTTAATAGTAATTTTGGTATATAAATATTAAGAAAATTAATTTAAGTTGTATTTGCAACTCAAAAAAAAAATTCATGAGAATATATTTACTGTATTTTGAAAAAGAAAGTATAAAATTATACTATTTTTCGAAAACATTTAAATAATAAATACTTAAAATTCTTCAAGCAAAAATATCACTTATCTAGATTTTTCTTTGACTAATTAATTCAATTTCTAATAATATATTTAAATTCATTTATTTTAAGATTAATCAATAAATGAAAAAATCATTGATTTAAGTTGGTCCAAGAATTAATTAAAATAAATAATTAATTTACAACTTAATCTATTTTTCAAGATAAATTCAAAATAATCTTGCATAATGAGAATGCAATTTTGAAATTGATTAATAAAATAAAGAAAAAATATATTTTGAAAATTATTTAAATTTAAGTTGAAAAATTAAATTTCAACCTAAAATAATTTTCTATTTAATTAAGTGTCATGAAAAATAAATATTTAAGTATCATGATGAAAATCAACTTAGATATTTAATTTTTCAATTTAATTAAATGTATTAAATTCAAGAAATAAATAATTAAGTGTAGAGAAGGTTTAATTATTAATCTCTAGTTTAATACTAGGAAAAAATATACTAAAATAAAATTGTACCAAAATTAATTATTTAAATAATTAATTTCACAATGTATAATATTTTCCTATTAAATATTAGAAATAATAAGTAGTCTAGAAATAACTATCTAGAAAATATCTTGTTTGACTAAGTATCTTTTAAAAAAAATGAAAAATATCTAATTTAAGTTGTTAGAAAAAATCTAGAACTTAAATATTTTCAAATTTATATTTAATTAAATATCAAAAATTAAATTATAACCACTTAATTTGAAAAATATTCCGTTTTAAGTTTAAAACTAATCTAAGAATCTTTAATAAGCAATGCCTAGAATTCCTCAACTTAATTTTAAATTTAAATAAAATATTCAAATTTAAGTTAGATATGAAAATTCAGTTAATTAAATAAGCTCTAGAAAGAATCTAGTTAGTTAAAATTCCTTATTTAATTAAATACAAGAAAAATACAAATAGTTTGTCTAGAAATAATATCTAAAACTAAAAGTGTTATTCTTAAAATTAACTTTAAAATATTAAAATGAAAATAAATTTTCATATATTTTAAAAGTGTATTATGTTGCTAATCAATTTTATTATGTTAAACTAATTTAATTAACCTAGCACAGTTATTCAAATCAGGCAAATGGGCCTTCACAATTGGGGTAGTTCATGTGAGGAGGAGCTGGGTTCAGTATGTCGTACCCACTTCTATTGGCCCCCAACTCTCACACAAGGCCCAAAAGAGAGGAATTTAACCTTAAAATAAATAACTGTTATTAATTGAATAGGTCCAAAAACTAAATGGACCTAAATAAAATCTGTCATGGTGTGACATTTTATTTAGCAACAACCTATATGCATCTATATAATAAAATAAACATATAGGCTCACACAGGCACATATTTAGATGGATCCTATCATACACAGATGAAAGAAGATTGTAAAATTTACCTGTTACAAATTATTTACTTGACCAAGGGAGCCATGAGTTACAATCAGATCATTGGATCTCTCAACAAGTTAACCATGGCTATTTTCAATCAAGCAATAATAGGTTTTAAAAACTTACAAACAAGCTAAAACACATACTCCTGCAACAAGGTTAGTTGGATAGTTGGATGTAGGATTTATTTAATTTTAAATAATTAAATTTCGAAAATTAAATTAATAATTAAAAAAATATTTATTTCGAAATTAAAAAAAATAAATATATATATATTTCGAAATTAATTTAAAAATAATATTTAAAATTAAACCTACAATTTTGAAAAATTAGGTTTCAACTAACCTAAATATCATTTCAAAATTTGATAACTACTTTTAAAAAAATTTAATGTTATTTTATAAATAAAAAATTAAAAAAAGATAAATAAATATATTTTTTCAGATTTTATGATTTAATTTAAATAAATAAAATACCAAAATTTTAAAGTTAATAAAATATCTTACTTATATTTAAAATATCATGATTATAGTTATCTTATTTTAAATTTAAATAAGGTCAAATTATTTAAAGAAAAATATTTAATTTAAAAAATTAATATCTGACATTTAATTTAAAAATAAGATAAGATATAATCAAATTTAAAAATAAGATAGATAATTAAGCAAAAAGATAGATATTTACTATTTTCAAATTCAAATTACACTAATATCATGAATTAAATTAAAAAAAAAATTAATTAATTTAATTATGATATTTAGAATTGAAATAGGAATAGTAAATGTCTAAATACAAAACTACACCAAAAATCGGAAGTTAAATCCATAAAAAATTGAAGAAAAACGAAAAAAAAATGCGAGTTGTACGGACAGTATGCTGTGCATACATGTCCGCACGCGCAAGGGGAGTGCTTGACCGAGAAACCTCGGTGCAGGGAGAGGGCTGCAAGATTTCCGCGCGCGCAGAAGGGCGGCTATGTCAAGCAGTTGTCTGAACGCGTGCTGTCCGCGCGCGGAGCCCTGTTGCACGACCCAGATTTTTTCTGAAACTTCAAAAAAATCATAACTAATTCAAATTAAATCAAAATTGAGTTCTGTAAGAAAGTAAATTGCTTAATTTTTTCCATACTATCCAATAAAAATAATTCCAGAAACAGAATTTCAATTATTTTCACGAAAATTCACAAACATCAATCAATTATCATATAACACTCAGTACAACATGGAACCATCCAAATAACAAGCAATCGTTTCAAAGTCCAAATTTCTTGCAAGAAAATCAATTACCATGGTTCTGAGGCCAGTTGTTGGAATTTATCTTACCAGGATCTTAGATCTACTCACAAGTATGTTGTATAACACCCTAAATATGAACTTTCTAAAAAGATAAATAAACACATATAAAGTTAAGAAAACCTTACATTGATGCAGCGGAATTAATGTCTCCTTCCACTCAGATCTCTAACCCTTGTATCCTTTCTGTCGCAGAGTATTATCAAGATCTGAGCCCGAATGTCCTTCTCTTTGTGTGTGATCCTTCACAGTCTTCTAATCTATGATTGAGTTACCACTTGTTGTGTGTGGGCACTTACTCTATCACTAAGGTTCGAAATTTAGAAGAGGAAAAGAGAAAGCGGATTTCGGCTATAGAAGAGAAAGGGAAGGCTCAGTTTTTCTGAAGAGAGAATTTTCTGACAGAAAAAGGTTATTCAAAGTTATGATTTTGACTAAGCCATCACTTTCTATTTATAGGCAACTACTAGGTTTAGGTTAGGAATTATTTGGCATTAAAATAATGAAAATATCAAATTTGAAAAACCACTTTAAGTGGCCGGCCATGGTGTGTAATGGGCCCCACTTGGTTTTTGCAGTTTTCACAAATTTTATTTCTATTTTCTCAAAAACGCCAATTTTCTAATTCTAACCTTTTAAATGCCAAAACTATTTATTTAATAACCAAAATAGATTATTAAATAATATTGTCATTTAATTTAATTATTAATTAGACATATAAAGTCTATTAATAAATAAATAAACCTAGAATCTCTTCTTTTTACAATTTTGCCCCTGCTTAGTGAAAATTCACAAATCAGACATAGTCTAACTTTAGAATTATAATTGATTAATCACAAACCAATTATTGAGTCTTACAAGCAGTATAGTGTCAACTAGAATTAGGAACATGGATCTATATGCTGAGCTTCCAATAAGTGAACCGAATTTACTAAGTAAATTCCTACTTATTAATTCTTCGTTGAATCCACTCTTAGAACTTAGAATTGCACTCTCAGACTTACATAGAGCATATTATATGTTCCACGATATAGATATGATATCTCATTTAACCATTGTTATAATCTTATTGTGATCAAAGATCCTCTACATAGATGATTTACATCGACATGGGATAATTTTACCATTCTCACCCATCAATGTATTTTGCCCCTTAAAACACTTAGCTACCTGTAAATGATGTTTAGTGATCTAAGAATTATTCACTTAAACAAGAGCTCATCCATTTAATTCTATTTAGCTAAGCTCGAAGGGAATCATCACTTGACTTCTATACACCAGTAGAAGCTATAGATTCCATATTTATGTTCAGCACTCACACTCAATCATACTATCATGTTCCCAAAATATACGTATCACCCTGACCCAAAAGTAGGCTTAACTAATAAATCAAAGAACATGAATAGCACTCCTGAGTTGAGGCTAAGCATATCAGGATTTAGATTCTTTTAATCTTAAGATCAACTACTGATATTGACTTGGAAAGATATAACGGTAAGTTTATAATATCTTAACTAAGTTGCAATATCGGTCCAGTCCAATGTATACTCCATACATTCGAAACTAGTATACTTTACTAATGTCCTGGAAAGAACATAACACTTACTCCAAGTGTAAGTACACATCATCGCTGATTATCACATTAGTGTAAATCCAAAACACTGATGAAACAGGGACTTAGTCTTTTGATTCATATTATCACAATCACATTCCACTATGTTGACGATACTGTAATTGTGAATAAACATATGATCTGGATTTAACTGATTTTGTGTATAAATGTAATAAACATATTAAACCATTAGCATGTAAAATTCATGCAAACATAAATCACTTCAAATTTCTTATATTGATAACTAATCAGATTGTAAAGGGTTTTATTTAGGGCACAGAACCCAACACTATGTATGTCATTGAATTCCAAAAACGCGGCCTTCCACATGCTCACTTTCTTATAATCTTGAAAAGTTCTTCTCGTATTTACTCTCCTGAAAGTTGGGATAGATTTGTTTCAACTGAAATTCTTGACAAACTTTAAATGGCTCATTTACATGCATTGGTTTTGCGCCATATGATGCATGATCCTTGTGGAACTTTAAATCCAACAAATGTTTGTATGCTACAAAACAAAACTTGCGAAAGTAAGTATCCTAAGCCTTTTTCTTCGACAACAACCCGTGGTGACAATTTATATGCTATTTATAGGCGTCGTAACACTGGTCATAAAGTAACAGTCCGTAAAATTTTATTGGATAATTGTTGGGTTGTTCCATACAATCCATATTTACTAGCAAAATTTAACTATCATATGAATGTAGAAGTTTGTTCTACTATAAAGGCAGTTAAGTATCTTTATAAATATATATACAAAGGCCATGATCGTGTTGCATTCAACCTTACCGATTCTGATAATGCTACTACCATTAATGAAATTGATACATTTCAAGCTGGTCGATGGATTTCAGCTCCTGAAGCAATGTGGCGCATTTATATGTTTGTGATGAATGAAATACATCCTACTTATTACTCTTTACCTTTACACCTTGAGAATAAACAACTTATTACCTTTGATAATAGAAATGATCTTTCAAATATTGTGTCGTCACATTTTTTTGCAAGATCAATGCTTATTGATTTCTTTAGAATAAATTCAGTGAATTCATTTGCACGGACTTTGTTCTATAGAGAATTCCCAGAACATTTTGTTTGGGATTCTAATAGTAAAATATGGACTCCGCGAAAATGAGGAAATATCATTGGCCGAATTGTTAGCACATCTCCAATGGAAGGTGAAAGATATTACTTGAGGGTCCTTTTGAATCACATCAAAGGTCCGCGCTCTTTTGATGAGTTGAAAACTATTAATTCAACCACTGTAAAAACATTTTATGAGGCTGCTTATTTACATCGTTTACTAACATCTGATGCAACATTTCACAGTTGCCTTGAAGAGGCATCTATATACCAATTACCGTATACATTACGTCGCCTTTTTTTTCTACAATTTTAGTATATTGTAAACCAGGAAATCCAAGAGTTTTATTCGAAAGTTTTTATCGTGCAATGGCTGAAGATTATGTACACAAAAACATTACATTAGAAGCAGTTAGAAGAGTTGTCTTAGAACAAATTCGATTAGCTTTGCTATCTATGGATAATGATATAAATGATTTCCAATTAGTTGATTACCATGTGCTTGAAAATGATGAGCGTAACACTGTAAAAGACATAGATGAAGAACTCAATATTGTCGTTACCGAAAAAGATTTGTCTTTAGTGTCCTTTCTAAATGTAGAGCAGAAAAATGCTTATGATATTATTTTTGAGAGAGTCATGACAAGGAAGGGAGGTATATTTTTTGTTGATGGCCCTGGTGGAACTGGTAAAACATTTCTATATAAGTCTATTTTAGCAACAATTCGATCACAACATTTAATTGTCCTAGCAACATTTACCTGGAGGTCGTACTGCACATTCTCGATTCAAAATTCCACATGCTGTTGATAAGGACATTACGTGTTCAGTTAGTAAATAATCAGGATTAGCAAAACTTTTGCGTCGTATAAGTTTAATTATTTGGGATGATGCTCCTATGTGCCATCGAAGAACTATTGAAGCACTTGACCATATGTTACAAGATAGCACTGAATGTGGACATCCATTTGGAGGAAATGTTGTTGTGTTAGGGGGTGATTTTAGACAAGTTTTGCCTGTTGTACAACGTGGACAAAAAGAAGTTATTATCAATGCAAGTTTAGCAAAGTCTTATCTTTGGCCCCTATTTACAAAGCTTCATTTAAATCAAAATGTTAGAGCTTACTCAGATCCAACTTTCATTGATTTTCTTTTGTGCATCAGAGAAGGAAAAAATAGTACTTCAAATATATATCCTGTTAAATTACCAAATTCAATAATAAGTCCATACATAAATGATAAATCCTCAATTCAACTTCTTATAAATGATGTTTTCCAAGACTTGGATCAATATAATGCTAGTATTAGCACAATGATAAATCGTGTCATCTTAATCCCCAAAAACGACTGTGTTGATGAGGTCAATAATTTGGTTATACAACAGTTCCCTAGAGATGTTGTTTCATATTACAGTTATGATAGACATAAATGACAACTATTTCGAAGAAGACTTTTGCAACAGCCTCTTGCCAAGTGGCTATCCTCCACATGAATTATTACTTAAAATTAATTGTCCAATTATTTTGTTACATAATCTGCATCCATCTGAAGGTCTATGTAATAGTACACGTTTAATTTGTTTCCATTTGAGTCAAAATGTTATTGATGCTGAGATTAAAAGCGGTGACCATATGGGACAACGTGTTTTCCTTCCAAGAATTTCATTCACACCCATAGATGGTGAACGAACAGTATTTCCTTTTAAACGAACCCAATTTCCAGTTCGTTTATGTTTTGCAATGACAATAAATAAAGCTTAAGGCCAAACATTAGATTATGTTGGCATTTATCTACCAAAACCTGTATTTTCACATGAACAACTATATGTTGCTTTATCAAGAGCAAAGTCATCTAATCTTGTAAAAAATTCTTATCGACCTGACTTAGCAAATCCAAGCAATTATAGGCATACTCAAAATATTGTATATCATGAAATACTATCTTTAATTTTATAAGTTGCATATCTATCTCTCGATAATTTCTTCAGTTATGGTATCTTCTATTTTCTTTTTTACTTTAGTTCATTTATTTATTATTTCATAGTTTTATTTATTCTTTCATTCTATTTTTCTTTTCTTCTCATTGTAGATATGATTGTAAGTGACTAACTCAAGACTTCAATGACCAATATCAAGAAAATATCAAACATTTAGGTATCAATTATATTTGTATAGACAAAAGTCTGTAAACAAATAGTGTATTTTCTTGCCTTTTTTTTGCTTTTTATTTCTATCTAAAATTTTGACAGTTATTATTTTATTCCATCATCTTAGATCATAATTTACTTTTCTTAAGTGAGGATAATATTCCAAGTTGGGAATCCTCCTCTCCTAATGTCTCAAGTTATTCTTCTGCCTCCATTTATAATATGTTGTTGAATCCATTTTAATAATCTTGTTATATTCCTTTATGTGCAAAATTCATGCTTAAATTGTAAATTTCTAACTTAGTTTTAACCCATTCACATTTTAATTTCATTGCATTGTTTTCAACAACCATCAAATATATACTTCAGCTTCACATAATAGGTCCTTAGCCATTGTGTTGTACATAAAAGGAAAAAAATTTTGTATGGAAGCGAAGTTAACCTACCTGTTTAAGAGGTGCTTCCCAAGCTTTTTGAACTGGCCCTGGGTGTAAACTTTGCAAGGGATTGGATGCAAGAGAAGGGCTGGTTGTCATTGGTCGCAGTTCACAGCAATTCATGGTTGCTTGCTATTGCGTTTTATTTTGGTGCCCGCTTTGGTTTTGGTAAGAGTGAAAGGTATAGTCTATTTTTCGTAACCTATGCACTTATACAACATGTGATTTGACATTATAGAACTTATTTTTATAGTAACTTTTCATTTTTTTTATTCTTCTGATTTATGTTTGTTGATTTGTCTTGTGGTATATGCTACTTAGAATGCCTTAGTTCATTATGATATATCATGTCTTCCATATGCTCTTTGGTATGCAATTAGTTTCCTCCCAAGTTTGTATTACATGTGGAATGTTTTGTTTTTATTATATTCTTTTTATCTTTTTATTTTGATAATCATAAATAGAAACTCCGTGACAGAATTGTGTTTTTTTTCAAGGAAATGAGTACAGAAAATTAGTAATGGTTTACTATGTTGCAAAGTTGGGGAGTGATGGTCCGTTAAAAATTAAATTATTTTGTTCATATAGTAATACTGTAAGGCCCTATCCAACAGGGATGCCACGTGTGTGCTTTTATAAAATTCTTATATAGATACTAACGGATAAGGATAGCCTTTGGCGAAAACTCATGGAGGCTAAGTATATCAAAGATGAAAGTTTCCTTGACAGAGCTTTGAAACCAACGGATTCCATTCTTTGGAAGGCAATTTTAAGAGCTAGAACAACCTTGGAGAAGGAGCTTTGTCGCAAAATTGGAGATGGTAATCTAACCTCCATCTGGTTCGATTCCTCGGTACCGGGGGGCACGCTCCAACCTATGCCTAAATTCGACGCCTCCGCAGGAATGAGCATGGTTAGTAACTTCATCACCCAAGGCTGCTGGAATGAACCTCTATTCCGACAATGGTTCCAGGAAGATGATGCTAAACGCATACTAAATATCACTCTTCCTAACACACCTTGTGAGGACACATGGCTCTGGCTCCCAGAAAACAATGGACGATTCTCCATTAAATCGGCCTATAAGCTGATCAAGAACATGGATTCTATGGCGCATGGAGACAGGAAATGGAGATTAATTTGGGGAGCTAAGATCCATGAGAGATTGAAAATGTTATGGTGGAAAATTCTTGCCAATGGTCTTACCACCAAAGATAGATTGTGTCCTTTTATTCCCTCAATTGACCCTAGCTGTCCCCTTTGCCGTGGCGAGATGGAAACTTCAATGCATCTCTTTTGGAGCTGCGATTTCGCCAGAGCCGTCTGGTTTGGCTGCTGCTGGCAGATCCGAACTACCACGAACCACTTTGATTGCTGGGAAAGTTGGATCGATTGGTTCTCGGTGGAATCCCATCGACCACAACACATCCATCTCAACCTTTTCCTAGGAGGAGCTGCTGTAATCTTTGAAAGTATATGGCGCGAGAGAAATAACCTTTCTCATGGAGGCTCTGCTACTCCCATTTGTTCCATCCTCCAGCATATAAATATAAGAATCGGCGAGATCTCGGAGGACTTAAGGCCCCAGGATGTGGAGTTGAAAGCGTGGCTCCCCCCACCTCCGGGCTGGGTTATGTGTAATTCAGATGTTTCCATTAGCAACTCCCAAGCAGTCAAAGCTGTTGTGTTCAGAAATGAAGATGGAGCCTTCATTAACTGCATCACCTTCCGCCTCACTGTCTGCGATCCGCTCCTCGGAGAGACAATGGCGATCTGCAAGGGAGCGGAGGAGGCAATTAAGCAGGGATACCGGAAAGTAATTTTCCAAAGTGACTGCTGCAATTCAGTTTCGACTCTGAAGGCTAAGATACTGGACATTGGATCACTCAACTTCAACATCCAGGAGCTGGTGCAAAAATTCAATCGTTTAAAGGGCAGCTTCACTCTTTCGAAAGTCTCTTGGATCCCCAGGAACTTCAATGGTGTGGCCGATTCGGTGGCCAAATGGGCAAATCACAACAACTCTTTTGGGCGATTTGATTTGTCCCTCGAGAATAGTCCCTTACGCTCGGTTCTCTCTGAGCTTGATGACTTGAATTCTCCCTATCTTTATTCTAATTGTTAGCTGAACTGTTCTTTGCTTACTTTAGTCTACTGTTGTTTATTGCTGGTTTTTTAGTTTGTTTTTGGTTTGTGTCTTGTGTGTTGCCGTTTTGGCAGTTTGCATGGCCTTTGTGCCTTGTTTTGTTGTTCGCGCCCCCTGGCGCTTCCAGGGGTTCTCTAATCAAAAATAAAAGTGTGGGTAATTAAATTTTGATAATTAAAAAAATTAGCGTGTAAAAACTTCTTTATAGTAGAAGATAAGTAGTGAGAACTATGGGGACCCCCAATTTTCAAAATATTACAAACTAGTTTATTAGTACTTTTACAACATAAACTTTGTAATCCCAAAATACTATCAAAATGAAACATCTTATTCATTGGGCCGATACACTGCGGCTGATATGTACATTGCTGCTACGACCTCAAACTCATGGCTGCTCAACCTTTGCTTTCCCCTTACTATAAAGCACCCGTGAGTCACAGAGACTCAGCAAGAAAAGTGAAATAGACAATAACTGATAATAACCATCAATTCAATCTCGTGTCAGCATGCTTACACATTTACATAACATCATAAAAGCACAATCTTGGTACTTTATAAAGTACCCCTTTTACCACTCGTTAACCACGAGCTGTATATGTCACTATCGTTGCCCGATGAAGTAAACGATAAGTAAGAAACCTATCCACGGTTTCAAGAGTAATTACTCGTAACGGTATTAACCGTTTCCAACCCTAGGTCATAACCTAGGCTGAACAAATATCTAATCAAAGTCTTGATAATAATCAAGTTCATAACCATTCAATCATTAATAATTAGCCATATACAGTGATTACCACTTTTCTTACCTTAGTTCTGAACTTAAGCGTACGGGCCGACTCGAGTGGAAAACAAGCTAGGAAATCCCGGTCCTATGTCACAACAACCAAAACTCAATAAAAACCTTAATCAAATTTTTGATAATTGACTTTAATTCTCACTATTGGACACACCCTACTTTCCCCAGTTCAAACTAGCTAAACCATCTCTAAAACACCCTGAATTTCACTCCGAAAGACACCCCGAATCAGATCAGACTTGAGGAGAAAAACCTGAAATTTCCCCTTACTGGCAAAAACGGTCGGCCGTTTTTCTGGGTGCCTGAAAAACGGTCTGCCGTTTTTTTCCTGACAGCCATGGAAATTCTGGTTTTTTCACCCCAAAAGCCAATCCAACCTCCACCAAACCTGCTCAAACCTTCCAGAACAGTATAATAACATAAATATAACATATCCCAAGCTTCAAATTACAGTAGTTCAATCTCTAACCCAAAATCATATGCTCAAGTGAAGAAAAACTTGATTTTAGCTTCAACCAACACAACTCTAAGTCAACCAGCCATGGAAGCCTCTCAAACAAACTCTAATATACTCAAAAACCTAGCCTAAACACAATCCAAACTCAGTTTAATTCTCACATCAACTAAAGAGCGAAACCCTACCTTAAAAGCAATCTTAGAACCTTGAGTTTTCAATCCAAAAAGGTTAAGAATTTACCTTCAAGCTCTCCTAGGTTGAGTTGGGGCAAGAACCTGCTTTGAAATGGAGGTAGAGGCTAAAGAAAAAATCCTCAAAGTGGGCTGGCTTGGTTTACACGAAGGGAAGGAGAAGAAGAAGAAGCTTGTCTTCTTTTCTTTTTTTTTTTCCTTGCCTTGGAAGCTAACTCTCTTAAATAGGGTTTTTATTTTTTTTTTCTTTTCTTTTTTTTTAATCAGCGCAAAAATAAAAAAGGATAAAAACCTAAAAAAAATGACTAATTTACCCCAATGAAAAAATGAACTTTAAAATAATCTAGGGGCATTTTGGTAATTTCACTAATCCATCAATCCGACATTCTAATAAAATTCTAACCTAATCTGGAATATTCTCAAATAATTCTTCCATTAATGTCGTGACATTACTAACCACATCGTAAAATTTCTACAATTGTCGGGCTCGAAAAATATTTTATTTCGAAATTGATATCCTCGGTACTCACATATCCCAATATAATCTCCGTAATTACTAAATTACGCTATTTATTTCATTTAGTAAATTCTCAACAATTACCCTAAGCAAGATGATAATCTTACTTCGTTACCAAAATAATTATAGATTTAATAAAATATGTCTATTTAAATATTATTTATTTTTTCAGGATATTACAAATACTTAGGCATCATTGATTGTATTATTTCTGTTGTTTCCTTTACTTCTTTCAGTATGCATGTGTATTCCCTATTACGAATTTTATGTTTACTACGCAAGTATAGGCAATCAAGTAGTATCTCACGCAAGTGAGGTCGAACCATAGGGAATTGGATTAAGTACTACTAAACTATACTTATGATTCTATTTGGTAAAATAATAATTTTGAAATTTAAAAGTAAATAACTCAGAAAATTAAAGAGAAAATAAACGACGATTAATCAAGATGAGAGATTAGGGAGGTCAATCCTGTTGATAAGTTACCAATGTTAATACCTAATTGCTATCCTTATCTTAATGTGAATGACAGATTATATGTAAAGACCGCTTAGTTTAATTTGGAAATTAGCAGCTAATTATGTTTAATTAAGGAAAATTATTTATAGATATTTAAATAATTATTTATACTGTTATTATTGAATTTTGAAATGCATTTTATGTCATATAGTGATTTTCATAAGTTTGCATTTCTGGTGCCCGGTAACATGGAACTCGGTGTTTGGCTCAGTAAAATCACAACTTAGTATGTTAGTATTGTGGGACGGTTTGTTAGACATTGGGAATATCGGGATTGGCCGGGAATTTAGAATTTTCCCAAAATACCCCTTTAGTGCCCTTTATGTTATTTTAGTGTGGAGGGGTAAAATGGTCATTTTGCCCCAATGTTAGTTTGTCCTTTAGTGGACTTTATTTGGTTAAATTATATGGTTTTAATTGAAAAGTTTTAGCTGAATATAAGGTTGAGTTTGCATGATTTTCCTTTATTTCAAAATTAGAAAAGTTAAAAGAAAAACCCAAAATTTTCTCAAGCTCTCTCTTTCTCTCATGTTCGGCCCTCCTTGAGCAGCAAGGAAGTGGAAATTTTCTTGGTGATTCAAGCCCTTTTTAGCAAGATTTTGCAATTTCTAATTGTTGGTAAAGTTTCTTCATATTGCTCTTTTAGTTTCTTGAATTTTTGATGAAAAAGATGATTGTTGCATGCTTAGTTTGAGTTGTTCTTGTTGTTGTGTATTGATGTTGATTTCAGAGGTTTATTTATAATTTAAAATGTTGATTCAAGCATGATAGGGCTGGTGATTACTTGATTTTATTAAGATATGAAATTTTGGCTCAAAACTATAGTTTTCAAAGAGAAGTGTTGAAATCTGTTGCTGTTGTTTTGTTGATGTTTGTTGTAGTTTTCAGAGGTTATTTTATGCATGTTTAAGTAGGTTTGGGCTGATTTGAATGCATGTTAGTGTTGTTTAATCAAGTTTGAGTTTGGAACTCAAAGCTTGATGCTTTAATGGTGATTTTGGTTTGTTTGCATGAAGCTCAGTTTTTATGCTTTAGAATTGTTCCTTAGGGTCTATATAGCAGGTCTGGAAGGTTTTGTTTGAATTCGTTAGGATTTGAGCAAGTTATGAATTTTTGGTTGAATTCTGCGAGGAACCGGAATTCCGGTTGTGCATCCAGAAATTTCGGATGGGGTTCTGAAATTCCCAGAACCGGAATTCTGGTTGGGCAACCGGTCTGCCGGTTGGGTGATTTTTAGAAACCCTAGATTTTCTTGTTTTATGTTATTTGGGGTATTGCCATGCTTTTTATCGATAGGGAAACTTTTAGTTTATAGCTTAAGTCCCCGAGAAGTAATTTAGCGTATCACTTATTAGTGTTGTGATTGTTATGGTTTAGGAGCCTGTAAACCGCCGTGCAGTTCGTTCCAGTCAGGTTGAACGGCACACCTGAATTCGGAATTGAGGTAAGATTAGTATAACAGTATGCATATATATTACATGTTTAGCGTGCATGTTAGGAAGCCTGTTAGATTACATTAGATATGTATGTTGGCTTCGTACCATCCGACCATATCACATCGGTTAGGCTAGAGTATGACTAGCAACTGGAGTATGACCAGTACACCGAGTATAGGCTGATACTAGGGTTGGTGGTACAGTGCTATGTGACTGTATCACATCGGTTAGGCTAGAGTATGACTAGCAGCTGGAGTATGACCAGTGAACCGAGTACAGGCTGATACTGTAACACATCGGTACGGGCTAGAGTATGACTAGCAGCTGGAGTATGACCAGTGTACCGAGTCTAAGCTGTTACTTGTTAATAGTACCGTCTTATGAACGTTCAGGACTCAGTATTGTGTGGGACACGGCAGTTAGGGTTATGGTCAGGGGTGTGGGCGTCTGATCATAACCCGGGATTTATGTATGATTATGATTTATGCTTTTCTTACTGAGTCTGTCGACTCACAGTGCTATGTTTATGTGTAGGTAAGAGCAAGGCCAAGGCTGAAGAACCGTGAGAGCGAGCCGGTGAAGATTGTACATGTCGGGGCGGTTAGGCCTGGAGCGTACGATCCTCGGGACAGCAGTGCTATTTTGTAATTATTCGCTTGGCGACAAGTATTTTGATTAGTCAGTAAACTTTTGTAAAGCTTTTGTAAATGGGATCCCACAGTATTTTGTATGAAATATTTTATAAGTTTAATTAAAAAGCAAAAATTTTAATTAATCACGATTTCCATAAACCTCGTTGATTAGCAACGAGCTGCACAGTACGTTTAAAAATCCCGTAATACACCTATGTTAGTTAGGGTGTTACAATTTGGTATCAGAGCTGCCAGGTTGTTTTCCGAAGATCGTCACGACATGTACAATCGTCATCAGCAGTTAGCTCGTTCTACGGTTCAGTAAGCTTTTATTGCTTTAGTAGCTTATTTAATTATTATGAAATAAGAAAAGCCTGATAGGAAGCATGTTAGAAGCCTGATAGTAGAATAGGCGCATGTTTTGGTTTTAATTTCCAAATGAAGCGGCATTAGTAAGCTCTCTTTGATCATGACCTGATGTGCCAACTCTTGGTTTCGCAGGCTGTTCAGACTAGATGGACGCTAGGCGGAACACCAGGAGCCAGGGCAACTGAGTAGGGTCAAATCAGGGTCAGGGAGCTCAGTTTCCCCCGCATGCTAGGGGTCGTGGTAGAGGTCCCATGCGCAGAGCTCGTGGTCGGGGTGACGATAACCCGCCACAGGCTGCCTAGGCTGCCCAAGCCGATCAGGAAGCCCAGAATTGGGAGACTAGGTTTGCTGAAATGCAAGCAAGGATAGAGGAGCAAGATCTTGAGATACAGAGATTGAGGCAGCAGGGGGCTCCTGCAGAGCCTGTGCCAGAAGTTCCAGTGGCACCCACCCCTGTTGCCCAGGCCGAGATAGTGGTAGTGGCAAACAAAATGGAACCATTGTATGAAAGGTTCCGAAAGCAAGCACCTCCAGTTTTTCTGGGAGGTCCGGATGTCATGAAAGTCGAGCAGTGGCTAACAGTGATAACCAAGATACTGAACTTTATGGGTGTCACCGGAAATGACAGGGTGGTGTGTGCCACCTTCCAGTTCCAAGAAGACGCTCTAGTTTGGTGGGACATGGTGTCTCAGATTCATGACGTCACCACCATAACCTGGGAAAGGTTCCGGGAACTCTTCAACGCAAAATATTATAACGAGGCAGTCAGAAGTGCCAAGAGAAAAGAGTTCACCCACCTGACCCAGCGGAAAAACATGAGCGTGACAGAGTATACCACCCAGTTCGACCGGTTGGGGAGGTTAGCCTCGGGAATAGTGCCAACCGATTTCAGCAAGAAGGAGAAGTATCTGGACGAGTTAAATGTGAAGATCAAACACGACCTGATGATCACCACTGACGACAAGACCACCTATGCTCAGATGGTGGAGAAGGCACTGCGAGCTAAAGGCGCAGTTGGATGTATGTCGAAGTCGGCTAGGACTCCAGTGAGTGGCGAGGCTCCTACCCCTCCTGCATCAGGCTTTAGCAGGGGAGGTAGTGGTTCGGCCATGGATCAGAAGAGGAGAACATCCACTGCATCTGGTGGCTCGAGTCAGAACAAGAGGTTCCGGGGGAACCAGAGTAGAGGTAGCCGTCAGGGTGGTGCAGAGACCCAGTTTTCTTATCCTGAGTGCCCCAGTTGCAAAGGAACCATCAGGGTGAGTGCAGAGGTCAGGGATGCTTTCAGTGTGGCATGCCCGGACACTACAAGAGGGATTGTCCCCAGCTCAGACCAGAGGCACCTAGGGCTCCGGAGAGACCCACTCCAGCTAGGGTGTTCGCCATAACGCAGGCTGATGCAGATGCCAGCCCCTCAGTTGTAACAGGTCAGCTCTCGGTTAATAATTCATTTTACTCAGTGCTGTTTGATTCTGGGGCCACACATTCTTATGTGGCAGCCAAAATCTTTAATAAATTGGATAGACCGTGTGATAGGTATGAATCAGGGTTTGGAACCCTTTTACCTGGCGAAGAGTTAGTTATCTCCAAAAGGTGTATTAGGTCTATGCCGATCAGAATAGATGGTAGAGAGTTAAGTGCTGACTTGATAGAGATGAGCTTAGTAGATTTCAATATTATTTTAGGAATGGATTTCCTATCTAAATACTCAGCCAGTATTGATTGCAAGAGGAAGATGGTCATCTTCCAACAGAAAAGTGAAGAACCATTTGTGTTTGTTGGTTCAGTTCGGGGATCGCGGATCCCGGTGATTTCGGCCATGTCAGCTAAGGAATTACTGCATGGAGGTTGTTTAGGGTTTCTGGCCGTGGTGATGGACACCACTCGGCCAGATACCATTCGGCCAGAGGACATCGAGGTGGTTCGGGAATTTCTAGATGTTTTTCCCGAAGAACTTCCAGGGTTACCACCTCAGCGGGAGATTGATTTCGTTATAGATTTGGCACCAGGAGTGGAACCGGTTTCCAAGGCTCCGTATAGAATGGCTCCAGCTGAACTTTAGGAATTAAAGATTCAGCTTCAGGGGTTGCTTGACATCGGGTTTATTCGGCCTAGTGTGTCACCCTGGGGAGCTCCGGTTCTGTTCGTCAAGAAGAAAGATGGAACTATGAGGATGTGCATCGATTATCGGGAGTTAAACAAGCTAACAATGAAGAATAAATATCCACTACCTAGAATCGATGATCTGTTTGATCAACTTCAGGGGAAGACGGTCTTTTCCAAGATTGATCTTCGATCGGGTTATCATCAGTTGAAAATCCGAGAGGAGGACATTCTGAAGACGGCTTTCCGTACTAGGTATGGACATTACGAATTCTTGGTTATGTCGTTTGGACTAACCAATGCTCCTGCAGCATTTATGGATTTGATGAATAGGGTATTCAAGGATTTCCTCGATATCTGTGTTATCGTGTTTATCGACGACATCCTTGTGTACTCTCAATCAGAAGAGGAGCATAAGTTACATCTTCAGATGGTATTGCAACGGCTTTGGGAACACAAGCTTTATGCCAAATTCAAGAAATGCGAATTCTAGCTATCTCAGGTGTCCTTCTTAGGACACATCGTTAGCAAAGATGGGATCAAGGTGGATCCCGGGAAGATAGAATCCGTCAAGGATTGGCCGAGACCGAAGACAGTGACAGAAATTAGAAGCTTCTTGGGTTTAGCCGGGTATTATCGTAGGTTCGTGGAAGGGTTTTCTAAGATTTCAACACCCTTAACTGAACTTACGAAGAAGAATCAACGGTTTATTTGGTCAGATAACTGCGAAGCTAGTTTTTAGGAGCTGAAGCAGAGGTTGATTACAGCTCCAGTACTAGCTTTGCCTTCAGACAACGAGAAATTTGTAGTTTATTGCGATGCATCCAGACAGGGTCTGGGGTGTGTGCTGATGCAAGCCGATCGGGTTATCGCTTATGCCTCCCGTCAGTTAAAGGATTATGAACAGCGATACCCGACTCATGATCTTGAGTTGGCCGTGGTGGTTTTTGCATTGAAGATCTGGCGGCATTACCTTTACGGAGAAAGGTGTGAAATCTATACCGACCATAAAAGTCTCAAGTATTTCTTTACTCAGAAAGATTTGAATATGATACAGAGGCGTTGGATGGAATTAGTGAAAGATTGTAATTGTGAGATTCTCTATCACCCTGGGTAGGCCAATGTAGTGGCCGATGCCCTGAGCAAGAAGGGTCCCAGGCAGGTAGCTAGCATGATTCAGATCTCACCTCAGTTAGCAGAAGACATGGTTAGATCCAACATTGAGTTTGTGGTAGGTCAGCTTCACAACTTGACGCTGCAATCTGATCTATTGGAAAGAATTAAAGCCGCTCAGATGACTGATCCAGAGTTAGTGAAAATCAGAGATGAGGTTTTGGCTGGTCAAGCCAAGGATTTTTCAGTGTCAGACAACGGGATGCTTTTGTATAAAGCTAGGGTTTGTGTTCCGAGTAGTGTGGAACTCAGGAATGAGATCTTTGAAGAGGCTCATTCTACCCCTTATTCTCTGCATCCCGGCACCACTAAGATGTACCAAGATCTTAAACCGTACTTCTGGTGGAGCGGTATGAAGAAGAATTTGGTAGAATTCGTATCAAGATGCCTCACCTGTCAGCAGATTAAGGCTGAACATCAGAGGCCAACAGGATTGTTGCAGCCTTTAACCCTACCTAAATGGAAGTGGGAGGATATCACGATGGATTTCGTGGTTGGATTACCTAGAACCACAGGATTATTCGATTCCATCTGGGTAGTGGTGGATCGATTCACGAAATCTGCTCATTTTCTGCCTGTTAGAACAACCTTTACAGTGGATCAGTTGGCAGAATTATATGTTAGAGAGATTGTAAGACTTCACGGGGTACCGAAGTCTATAGTTTCGGATAGAGATCCAAAGTTCACCTCCAAGTTTTGGCAGAGTTTGCAACGAGCAATGGGTACAAAACTAAAATTCAGTACAGCATTCCATCCTCAGACAGATGGTCAGTCCGAAAAGACAATTCAAACATTGGAGGACATGTTACGAGCCTGTGTTATGGATTTCGAAGGCTCTTGGAATAAATATCTATCGTTGATAGAATTTTCTTACAACAACAGTTATCAGAGTACGATAGGGATGGCTCCCTATGAACTGTTATACGGTAGGAAGTGTAGATCTCCCATCCACTGGGATGAGACAGGGGAGAGGTAATACTTAGGTCCGGAGTCAGTGCAGCGGACAAATGTGGCAATTGAGAAAATAAAAGCTAGAATGCTTGCCTCACAGAGTAGACAGAAAAGTTACGCAGATTTGAAACGCAGAGATGTTGACTTCCGAGTAGGGGACCATGTGTTTTTACGGGTATCTCCAATGAAGGGGATCAAACGTTTCGGGAAAAGAGGCAAGTTATGCCCTAGATTTACAGGACCTTTCGAGATTCTCGAGAAGATAGGTCAAGTGGCATACCAATTAGCATTGCCTCCAGCTTTATCAGTAGTTCACAACGTATTCCATGTCTCTATGTTGAGAAAATACGTTTCAGATCCCTCTCATATACTAAGTTATGAGAGCCTTGAACTGCAGCCAGATATGACTTACGAAGAACAGCCAGTGCATCCTGGATAGAAAGGATAAACTCCTTCGGAATAAGACCATAGCATTGGTCAAAGTACTCTGGAGAAACAGCAAGGTGGAGGAAACCACCTGGGAGCTAGAGTCAGATATAAGAGCTCAATATCAAGAGTTATTCAGGTTAGATTTCGAGGACGAAATCCTTTTAAGGGGGGAATAGTTGTAAAGACCGCTTACTTTAATTTGGAAATTAGCAGTTAACTATGTTTAATTAAGGAAAATTATTTATAGATATTTATATAATTATTTATACTGTTATTATTGAATTCTGAAATGCATTTTATGTCATATAGTGATTTTCATAAGTTTGCATTTCCGGTGCCCGGTAACATGGAACTCGGTGTTTGGCTCAGTAAAATCACAACTTAGTATGTTAGTATTGTGGGACGGTTTGTTAGACATTGGGAATGTCGGGATTGGCCGAGAATTTAGAATTTTTCCAAAATACCCCTTTAATGCCCTTTATGTTATTTTAGTGTGGAGGGCCAAAATGGTCATTTTGACCCAATGTTAGTTTGTCCTTTACCGGACTTTATTTGGTTAAATTATATGGTTTTAATTGAAAAGTGTTAGCTGAATATAAGGTTGAGTTTGCATGATTTTCCTTTATTTCAAAATTAGAAAAGTTAAAAGAAAAACCCAAAATTTTCTCAAGCTCTCTCTTTCTCTCTTGTTCGGCCCTCCTTGAGCAGCAAGGAAGTGGAAATTTTCTGGGTGATTCAAGCCCTTTTTAGCAAGATTTTGCAATCTCTAATTGTTGGTAAAGTTTCTTCATCTTGGTCTTTTAGTTTCTTGAATTTTTGATGAAAAAGATGAGTGTTGCATGCTTAGTTTGAGTTGTTCTTACTGCTGTGTATTGATGTTGATTTCAGAGGTTTATTTATAATTTAAAATGTTGATTCAAGCATGATAGGGTTGGTTATTACTTGATTTTATTAAGATATGAAATTTTGGCTCAAAACTATGGTTTTCAAAGAGAAGTGTTGAAATCTGTTGCTGTTGTTTTGTTGATGTTTGTTGTAGTTTTCAGAGGTTATTTTATGCATGTTTAAGTACGTTTGGGCTGATTTGAATGCATGTTAGTTTTGTTTAATCAAGTTTGAGTTTGGAACTCAAAGCTTGATGCTTTAATGGTGATTTTGGTTTGTTTGCATGAAGCTCGGTTTTTATGCTTTAGAATTGTTCCTTAGGGTCTATATAGCAGGTCTGGAAGGTTTTGTTTGAATTGGTTAGATTTTGAGCAAGTCATGAATTTTTGGTTGAATTCTGCGAGGAACCAGAATTCCGGTTGTGCATCCGGAATTCCGGTTGGGCAACCGGTCTGCCGGTTGGGTAATTTTTAGAAACCATAGATTTTCTTGTTTTTATGTTATTTGGGGTATTGCCATGGTTTTTATCGATAGGGAAACTTTTAGTTTCTAGTTTAAGTCCCCGGGAAGTGATTTAGCGTATCACTTATTAGTGTTGTGATTGTTATGGTTTAGGAGCATGTGAACCGTCGTGCAGTTCGTTCCAGTCAGGTTGACCGGCACACCTGAATTCGGAATTGAGGTAAGATTAGTATAACAGTATGCATATATATTACATGTTTAGCGTGCATGTTAGGAAGCCTGTTAGATTACATTAGATATGTATGTTGGCTTCGTACCATCCGACCATATCACATCGGTTAGGCTAGAGTATGACTAGCAACTGGAGTATGACCAGTACACCGAGTATAGGCTGATACTAGGGTTGGTGGTACAGTGCTATGTGACCGTAGCACATCGGTTAGGCTAGAGTATGGCTAGCAGCTGGAGTATGACCAGTGAACTGAGTATAGGCTGATACTGTAACACATCGGTATGGGCTAGAGTATGACTAGCAGCTGGAGTATGACTAGTGTACCGAGTCTAAGCTATTACTTGTCAATAGTACCGTCTTATGAACGTTCGGGACTCAGTATCGTGTGGGACACGGCAGTTAGGGTTATGGTCAGGGGTATGGGCGTCTGATCATTACCCGGGATTTATGTATGATTATGATTTATGATTTTCTTACTGAGTCTGTCGACTCACAGTGCTATGTTTATGTGTAGGTAAGGGAAAGGCCAAGGCTGAAGAACCGTGAGAGCGAGCCGGTGAAGATTTTACATGTCGGGGCGGTTAGGGCTGGAGCGTACGATCCTCGGGACAGCAGTGCTATTTTGTAATTAGTCGCTAGGCGACAAGTATTTTGATTAGTCAGTACACTTTTGTAAAGCTTTTGTAAATGGGATCCCACAGTATTTTGTGTGAAATATTTTATAAGTTTAATTAAAAAGCAAAAATTTTAATTAATCACGATTTCCATAAACCTCGTTGATTAGCAACGAGCTACACAGTACGTTTAAAAATCACGTAATACGCCTATGTTAGTTAGGGTGTTACATTATAAATTAACCTAACTCCTTTCAGATCTTTTAGTTTCTAAATAATATGTTCTCTAATTAACTTCTTAATTAAATCAACACAAAATCAGCATTAAGCAATAATCTATCTGTCACTGAGGCTATGTAACTACTTTCGTTTCACATCAGAACCTAGACTATCCAATTTTAGCATTCTCAATTCTCACTTTTCAGATTTCGAATTGAGATCATTAAACATGTAAAAGGTTATCAAGCTTGCACATGGAATTAAACACAAATATAGATAGTATTCTCACACAAGATGAAGGAATGGCAATTATTTATTAACTAGGCATAAACTTAAACAACATTCATCATCCTCCCTTAATGGGAAATTTAGTTCATCATAACTCTAAAAACATCCATGATTAATTCAGAAACAAAACTAAACATAAAAGAAGAAATTAAGGGTAAAAGAAAGAAACTAGAAGGTGATATCGCTCCGGGTCTTCAAGATAGCTTCCTCTCCACCTTCATCCACTTTTTAGGTCTTTTTCTGCTTAGATTGACCTTCAGTGTCGTATTCCTTATATAAGGATGAGAGGTGTGCCTCCAATTTGAGAAAAAATCAAAATTAGGTCAAATCTGCGATTTTCGTACCTAGTCGCGACTAGCATTTAAGCTGGTCACGACTACAGGCAAACCTCGAAAATCAGAGGTTCTGCCAAATCTCGAAGTCGCGACCATAGTCGCGACCAGGAAAAAAGGTCGCGACCTGGCTCTCTGGAGCCAAATTTTCCAATTTTTTTCCAGTTTGTCCCAGTTTTTCACCATTTGACTGAATTTGAAATTTAACACCCCGAGAACCTGAAATAGTGAAAATCAAGCGTAAAACTGCTCCAAAAGACACCAATAGACGAGAAAATGCTAACTTTAAAGACCCAAAAACATAGGCTAAATATAACCTAACAAAATCCCCAAAACTAGATTCTTACTCGCCCCGGAGTAAGGTAAAAAAAAACTAACTACGCTATTTGATAATTACTACGCTCTTGAATCATGCTCTGTTTTCTTCCTTGTATCAACTAGAATTTTGATCCTACTAACTCTAACAATTAACTCAGATGATCAATTCATAACACTATGTACAACTACAAAAATTTATTCAAATGTGAAACATTGTTATAAAAGTTTTACTCTTTCCAACAGTTCCACAGCCCGATAACTCATAGGCTTGCATGCTTACCTTTCTCCACTAATGTTGACAGTATTCTTTGGAATCATTAGGTTTTTTCAAGGCTTAGGTAATATGGCTCAGATATTCAGGGATAGGCAAAAGACAATTTTTGGCTCAAGATATCATAAGCACACAAACAGAACCCACAAGCTTCTTACTTTTCTTTTTCTACAACTCCATCATGTTCCCAAATTTACCAAGATTGATAGAAGACATCTCTATTATTTTTCCAACATCACTGAATATTTTTTTTCTTTTCACACATATTTTTACTTTTTATTGTGTTTTTTTTTCATCATATTTCATCATTTTTTTTCAGTGACATTGACTTACACAATTTTTTTTCTTCTCAATCTTGCAAGTTTTTCTCCGTCTCACTATTTCCTCACACTAAATGTTTCTCCTCCCCCAAACTAATTATGTAGCTTATGATATCATGGATAACATGGTGAAGAAAAATTAATAGTGTGGTTGCAATTTTTCAAATCAATGGGTGAAAAACATAACAGGTTTAGGCTCAAAAGGTTAACTAGGGATACACATTATTACGGTAAGCTTGAAAGGCTCAAACTATCCAACAAATGCCTAAATTATATTCCAATTGAACACTATCAAGGATTTCGTCTCAAAAGAATAAACATGCAAGTTCTAAGCTATCCTGTCAATGTTACCACAAACCATAGTAAAACAATTATAACAATTTTCACAGATTGAGTATTTGCCGATAAACACAGGTTTCTAAGCATCCAAACTAATCCAAAGAGTTAACAGAATCAAGCACACAGTTATTTTACAGTTTCAGATCACATCACACTAATCAGCAGTATACAACTATCGTCAAGCTTATTGCCATTCCTTAACTAAAACAAAACTAAAACAGAAAATTAAAATGCAGAAATTAAAGTGCAGAATTTTAAAATTTTAAGTCTCTCCCCCCAAACTAAATATGACATTGTCCCCAATGTATACAGTAACATGCAGAGAGAAGAGACTTACCTGAGACCCTCTCAGAAAGGGTTGGGTGGTGGCGGGTGGTCATATGGGTAGAACCGAGGAGGTTGCGCCAAATAATTCGGGTCATCAATCCCGATGTTCATTCTGTTGATGAGAGAGTTAAGTTGCTGAACTTGTCCCTCATCATGGATACTCCTCTGCACCATGTATTGTTGCATGTGGTTGTTCTGCTGAATTATATAACTCAGCTGTGCATGAGTGTATTGCGTTGTGGGATCGATAGGCCCAGGCAATTGTAGGGGCCGCTCCTCTTCTTCTTCAACACTAGGCTCTCGTTGCCGCCTACGTCCTTGCGGTGCATCAGGTGGAGGTTGGCCATAGGGATGTGGCTCTTTCAGCCTGTTGACAAAGGCGATGTCCATCTTGCGAAGTGGCAACACCGTGTTGTCATACTCCAATTGGGGAACTTCATATGCCCCGCAGAGTTCTGTGATAACTCCCGCCAAACCAAAACCACCTCCCGTGGCTCCTTGTACGATGTGATCAATACTATGCCTGATGACTTGTCCGATCCATTTGGACATCGGAGAAGTGCTTATTTGGCACTAACCGAGCACTTACAAAGTACAGCCATGTTTTCGCCACCGGGTTCAATTCACACCGGTATAGAAAGTTTGGCGACCCCTCTGTGCCATCGTTGTCGTGGAACCTTAACCCAGGAAATCCCACTGTCTCAGCGACATCCACCAAATCAAACTGCTCTTCCTCCTCAATAATTCGGAGGCGTTGCTCTTCCCTATTGTAATCTTGGATAGAGAACATCACATTAAAAGCATCAGCAGTAGCAGGAACCTTCTTGCCCCGCACCTTTACTTCCCCATTTCGGCGGTCGAGCCAATTTGCAAGAAATTCACAGGCCATAGTAACATTAGCCCGACCCCGAGCATCCACAAAGCTCCCCCACTTCATCCTCTCTATTTGAGCTCGAATTGTCTCAAACCGTGGTTGTCGTCTAAAAGGATTCTCGGGGAATTCAATACCCCGATCTTCAATATAAGCCCTATTCTTAATTCTCATGAATCGATTTTGGGCCTCTATGTTACCAAATCGAGTTCTATCAAAACCCGTAGTTGGTGGGTTTGAAGACGAACCCTCCTCCACATTCCTAGTTCTCTTAGGTGCCATTGTTTTTTAGCAAAAATAGAATACTTTTTTTTCCTCTTTTTTTTTCTTTTTCGGATTTCTTTTCTTTTTTTTCTGATTTTTTTCTTCTAACTATTGCTAAAAAAAAATTGAGCAGCACCTCCCCTTAACTTTTCTATATCCCAAAAATTGAAAACTCACCAATTAATCCACACAATTACATCCACATTCCCAAATCACACTATAAACCTAACAATTCCTATATCAATCAATAATTCCAACAATAATCACAAAAAATACTCAAAAGCCTCATGCAACTTTTCAAATTTAATAGAGAATAATACTTACAAACCCGAAGACGCATTACTCCACCTCCATTGTTGAATATCTTTGAATGTTTGAGGTTGAAGATGAAGAACCAATGTATTTTCGAATTTGGGGTGAAATTGATGAGTATTTGGGTTGTTTTTGATGGAAAGTGTAGATTGATGAGAGAAATTAGGTTTTAGGATGGATTGGGATTGAGAAATTGGATTGAAGATGAAAGAATTGAAGTTTGGTGAAGAAAATTTGAATTTTTGAGAGAAAAACGGTTAGGGTTCGGCTGAGAAGTGTTTGAAAATATTTGAATAGGGTTTAGGGTTGAATGAGGGGGGGAAAATTTGAATTTATAGAAAAATCGTGAGCTGGTCGCGACTTGGCCAAAGGCTAGTCGCGACGACCTTACGATTGATTTTTAAGCTGTCTCTGGAAAAGGGGGAAGTCGCGACTGGGGTCGCGACTTGGAAAATAGGTCGCGACCCAGGAACCACCAGGTCGCGACCACTGGGCTCCAGTCCGAAAATAAACTTTTTTTTCACGTTTTTCACGATTCAACTAAAAAGAATAATGTCTGGTACTAATCTAAAATTGAAAATACTAAAAATACTAAAGCATAGACTAAAAACATAATCAAAAAGTCTGAAAATTAGAAAAAAAAAAACACTTGGGTTGCCTCCCAAGAGCGCTGTCTTTATCGTGATATAGCCGGACGCTGAGCTGTGTTCTTCAAAGTGGCGCCAGAATCATGGCGGACTTAGCTTGGTCAAATTGACCTCCCAAGTAGAGCTTTAAACGTTGTCCATTAACTTTGAAAGTTGCTGGACCATCACCTTTTAACTCCATCGCTCCATAAGGAAACACCTTGACTACTGTGAATGGTCCTGACCACCTTGACTTCAACTTTCCAGGAAACACCTTCAACCTTGAATTGAATAGTAACACTTGCTGCCCAGGTTGAAACTCCTTCCTTACTAGACCTTGGTCATGCCACTTCTTAGTTCTCTCCTTGTAGATTTTTGCGTTCTCATAGGCTTCATTTCGAAACTCCTCTAGCTCATTCAACTGTAGCAGCCTTTTCTCCCCTGCAGCTTTTAATTCCATGTTAAGAGTCTTCATGGCCCAAAAAGCTTTATGCTCTAACTCCACCGGCAGATGACAAGCCTTCCCAAACACCAATCGATATGGAGACATGCGAATTGGTGTTTTGAAAGCAGTTCTGTATGCCCACAATGCATCATCTAATTTTCTTGACCAATCTTTCCTTGATCTTTGCACTATTTTCTCTATAATCATCTTGATCTCCCGATTAGAAATTTCAGCTTGGCCATTACTTTGGGGATGATATGGTAAAGCAGTTCGATGTCGGACACCATATCTTGAAAGGAGTGCTTCAAACTGTTTATTGCAGAAGTGACTCCCTTCATCGCTTACTATTGCTCGAGGAGTACTAAACCAAGTAAAGATGTTCTTTTGTAAGTAGCGAAGAACTGTCTTACCTTTATTCTGTGGTGTAGCTGCAACTTCAACCCATTTAGACACATAGTCGACAGCCAATAGAATGTATTGATTGCTAAAAGATGAAGGAAAAGGACCCATGAAGTCTATCCCCCACACATCAAACAATTCCACTTCTAAAATTCATGTTAAAGGCATCTCGTTTCTTCTTGAGATATTACCTGTCCGTTGACAATGATCACATGCCATCACAAAGGTAGTAGCATCCTTGAATAGCGTTGGCCAAAAGAATCCACTTTGCAACACCTTAGCAACAGTTCTGGTCCCACTGAAATGTCCTCCACATGGTAAAGCATGGCAATGATTTAGGATAGAATACATCTCCTCTTCAGGCACACATCTTCTAATTATCTGATCGGCGCAGTGCTTGTAGAGGATTGGCTCTTCCCAATAATAATGTTTCACCTCAAAAAAGAACTTCTTCAATTATTGACACGAAAGCTCAGGAGGGGTTATTTTTGCAGCCAAGAAATTGACATAGTCAGCATACCATGGTACCATCAGGTTTTCCCTCACACTAAAGAGTTGTTCATCTGGAAATTTCTCATTTATCTGTACCTCCTTTGTCTTCTGACTTTCTTCCAGCTCTAGTCTTGACAAGTGATCTGCTACCAGATTTTCAGTGCCCTTCTTATCTTTTATCTCTAAATCAAACTCTTGAAGTAGAAGTACCCACCGAATCAGTCTCGGCTTTGCATCCTTCTTGGTCATAAGGTATTTGATCGCTGAATGATCTGTGTAGACAATTACCTTATTCCCAATCAGGTAGGGTTGGAATTTATCACAAGCAAACACAATTGCCAACATTTCTTTTTCTGTAGTGGCATAATTTAATTGAGCATCATTCAGAGTTCTAATAGCATAGTAGATTGTGTGAAACACCCTGTCAACTCTTTGACCCAAGACCGCTCCAATTGCATAATCACTCGCGTCACACATCAACTCGAAAGGGAACTCCCAATTTGGTGAAGTGACTATTGGTGCTGAAATAAATTTTTCCTTTAGAATTTTAAACGCCTTTAAGCAATCTTCCCCAAACTCAAATGGAACACCATTGACAAGTAAACTGGACAGAGGTTTTGAGATCTTTGAGAGGTCCTTGATAAATCTTTGATAGAAGCCAGCATGTCCTAGGAAACTCCTCACTCCTTTTACAGAAACTGGAGGTGGCAAATTCTCTATTGTTGAAACTTTAGCCTTATCCACCTCAATTCCTACCTTTGAATTTTTGTGCCCAAGAACAATTCCTTCTGTTACCATAAAGTGGCACTTCTCCCAGTTTAGCACCAAGTTAGACTTCTCGCACCTAGTTAGCACCTTTTCCAAATTTTCTAAACAATGATCGAAGGAGGAACCAAAGACCGAGAAATCATCCATAAAGATTTCAATACAAGATTCAATCAAGTCTGAGAAGATAGCCATCATACACCTTTGAAAAGTAGCAGGGGTGTTACACAAACCGAATGGCATTCTTCTGAAAGCAAAGGTACCGTAGGGACATGTGAAAGTAGTCTTTTCCTGATCTTCAGGTGCTATAGCTATCTGGTGGTATCCAGAGTAGCCATCAAGAAAGCAGTAATATTCTTGCCCCGCCAATCTGTCTAGCATTTGATCAATGAAGGGCAAAGGAAAGTGATCTTTCCAGGTTGCTTTGTTGAGTTTCCTGTAATCGATGCAATCCCCAAACCAGTGACTGTTCTCGTAGGAATCAACTCATTCTTTTCATTCTTGATCATAGTCATTCCACCTTTCTTTGGAAACACTTGCACCGGGCTAACCCACTTACTATCTGAAATGGGATAAGCCACTCCAGCATCCAACCACTTGACTACTTCTTTTCTGACAACTTCCTTCATGGGTGGATTTAGTCTTCGTTGAGCGTCGATTGTCGGTTTGGCATTGTCTTCCATTAGAATTCGGTGCATCACCGTTGAAGGACTGATTCCTTTGACATCACCTAGTGTCCAAGCGATGGCCTTGTTGTGAGCTCGGAGTACCCTCAGTAGTCTATCAGTTTCCACATCAGAAAGAGAGGCTGACACAATAACTGGCAACTTTTTATATTCACCCAAAAACTCATACCTCAAGTGACTAGGAAGCACCTTCAATTCAAGTTCTGGAGGCTTTTCAGTAGATGGCATCAGCTCTTTTGGAACTGCTCCCAATTCCTCATAATACCTTCTGTTCAAGGGCCCATAGGAATCAAGCCACTTCACATAACCATGACCTCCTATCCCTCTTGCTCCGTCAATTCATCTTCAGTTAAACTCAGGTCGAGAGGATCATCTAGCAGCTTTTTATCACTCACAATTTCATCAATGAAATCAATGAAGAAACAGTTATCACTTGCCTTTGGATATGTCATACCCTTTAGCACATTAAAGACCACTTCTTCTCCTTGGACTCTCAGCTTTAATTCACCCTTCTGAACATCGATCAAGGCTTGGCCAGTTGCCAACAATGGTCTCCCAAGAATGATTGGGACATTGTTATCTTCTTCCATATCCAGAACAATGAAGTCAGCTGGAAAGATGAACTTGTCAACTTTAACTAACACATCCTCAATGACTCCTCTAGGATGAGCTAGTGATCGATCCGCCAATTGGAGAGTTACCGTGGTTGGCTTTGCTTCACCCAGCTGCAATCTTTTAAACACTGACAGAGGCATCAAGTTAATGCTGGCTCCCAAGTCACATAGTGCATTTATTCCTTCAATTCTCCCAATAGTACAAGGAATAGTGAAACTCCCTGGATCTCTGAGTTTGGGAGGGAGTTTCTTCTGTAGAATGGCGCTGCACTCTTCAGTTAGGGCCACTGTCTCATAATCCTCCATCTTTCTCTTCTTTGACAGAATCTCCTTCATGAACTTCACATAACTTGGCATCTGCTCTAAAGCTTCAGCAAAGAGAATGTTAATGTGTAGTCTTTTGAAGACTTCTAGAAATTTGGTGAACTGCTTGTCTAGACGTGACTTTCTGAGCCTCTAAGGATAGGGTATTTTCACATGGTGATCAATGCTAATTGGTGGAGACTTTTGTGGTTGTGTTGGGCTGTTAGTAGCCTTCTCTGATGTTGGTGTTGGGGTTGGCATTGGTTGAGCTTTATTCTCCTTATCTCCATCAGCTGGTTGTGGCAATTCAGGACCATCATATTTCTTACCTCTTCTCAGGGTAATTGCTTTGCAGTTTTCTTTGGGATTGACTTCAGTAGTGCTAGGCAAATTCCCTTGAGGACGGGTTGCTACCTGAGTTGCTAATTGGCCCATCTGAGTCTGCAGGTCTTTGATTGAAGATCTAGTTTCAGTCATGAATTGTAACAGTAAATCTGTTTGCAAACTAGAATTTCCATCAGAGGCTTGTTGCTGATTAAACTGTTGGTTCTGTGTTTGATTCTGATTTCGTTGCTGATAGAACCCACTGTTTCTTCGGTTACCACCCTGGTTGAACCCATAATTGTTGTTGTTATTCTGCGAAAAATTTCCAATGGCTTTAGCTTCATCCATTGGCAAATCATCCACATGTACTTGACACTCTGAAAAGTGATGACTTACATATCTCACAAACAACTTGGGCTTGTTTAGCTTGGCCTGCAATTAGCTTTGTTAATGCCTCAACCTGAGCTGTCAACTTTGTGATGGCATCAACCTCTAACACACCAGCTACCTTTTTAGTTTGACTCCTTTCAGTTGGCCACTGCTGATTGTTTAGAGCCATCTCCTCCAATAGATCATAAGCCTCATTAGCACTCTTTCTCATAAAGGCTCCACCAGCTGCTGCATCTATCAGAGTTCTAGTTTTACCAACCAACCCGTTGTAGAAATTGTGGACCAGCATCCACTTTTCTATACCATGATGAGGGCACTTTCTGATCTGATCATTAAACCTCTCCCAAGACTCATGAAGAGATTCATTATCTTGTTGGCAGAAGTTGTTGATTTCTCCTTAGCTTTGCAGACTTTGCTGGAGGAAAGAACTTTGACAAGAAGTTTGTTGCCAGATCATTCCAGGTGGCAATAGAGTTGGGTGGCAAGGAGTTTAACCAACTCTTGGCTCATTCTCTGAGTGAGAATGGGAACAGTCTCAGTCGAATGGCATCATCACTAACTCCATTAACTTTAAAAGTTTCACAAAGTTCCATGAAGTTAGAGAGATGCAGATTAGGATCTTCAGAAGGGAGGCCACCAAACTTAACTGAAGATTGCACCATTTGAAGTATGGCAGGTTTGATCTCAAAGTTATTCGCATCCACTGCCGGGGGCCTGATACATGACTGCACTCCCGTCAGAGTAGGGAGAATGTAATCTCTCAAGCTACGGCCATTAGCTTGATCTTCCATGGCACCACCATTATTACCGTTATTTACAGGATTCACATCCACATTAGCAGCCCTGATTTCTGTTGTTTCAGCAGTTGCTGAAACTCCTTCTTGCCTCTTGTTCCTTCGGTTCCTCCTACAGGTTTTCTCAATCTCAGGGTCAATGGGTAGTATAACTGCTTGCCCTTGGCGGCGCATGCACTCAAAATACCTGAAATAGATAAGAACAGTTTTGCAAGAGAAAGGTTAGAAAATCAGCAAGAGAAAATATACCAAAGTAGAAGTTAGTATAATTTTATGTAATATTAATCTTTAAACAATTCCTCGGCAGCGGCGCCAAAAACTTGTTACGAATTTTATGTTTACTACGCAAGTATACGCAATCAAGTAGTATCTCACGCAAGTGAGGTTGAACCACAGGAAATTGGATTAAGTACTACTAAACTATACTTATGATTCTATTTGGTAAAATAATAATTTTGCAATTTAAAAGTAAATAACTAAGAAAATTAAAGAGAAAATAAACGACGATTAATCAAGATGAGAGATTAGGGAGGTGAATCCTGTTGATAAGTTACCAATGTTAGTACCTAATTGCTATCCTTATCTTAATGTGAATGAGAGATTATAAATTAACCTAACTCCTTTCAGATCTTTTAGGTTCTAAATAATATGTTCTCTAATTAACTTCTTAATTAAATCAACACAAAATCAGCATTAAGCAATAATCTATTTGTCACTGAGGCTATGTAAATACTTTCGTTTCACATCAGAACCTAGACTATCCAATTTTAGCATTCTCAATTCTCACTTTTCAGATTTCAAATTGAGATGATTAAACATGTAAAAGGTGATCAAGCTTGCACATGGAATTAAACACAAATATAGATAGTATTCACACACAAGATGAAGGAATGGCAATTATTTATTAACTAGGCATAAACTTAAACAACATTCATCATCCTCCCTTAATGGGAAATTTAGTTCATCATAACTCTAAAAACATCCATGATTAATTCAGAAACAAAACTAAACATAAAAGAAGAAATTAAGGGTAAAAGAAAGAAACTAGAAGGTGATATCGCTCCGGGTCTTCAAGATAGCTTCCTCTCCACCTTCATCCACTTTTTAGGTCTTTTTCTGCTTAGATTGACCTTCAGTGTCGTATTCCTTATATAATGATGAGAGGTGTGCCTCCAATTTGAGAAAAAATCAAAATTAGGTCAAATCTGCGATTTCCATGCCTAGTCGCGAGTAGCATTTAAGCTGGTCGCGACTACAGGCAAACCTCGAAAATCAGAGGTTCTGCCAAATCTCGAAGTCCCGACCAGAGTCGCGACCAGGAAAAAAGGTCGCGACCTAGCTCTCTGAAGGTCGCGACTACTGGCGCGTTTGGAGCTGAATTTTCCAATTTTTTTCCAGTTTGTCCCAGTTTTTCACCATTTGACTGTATTTGAACTTTAACACCCCGGGAACCTGAAACAGTGAAAATCAAGTGTAAAACTGCTCCAAAAGACACCAATAGACGAGAAAATGCTAACTTTAAAGACACGAAACGTAGGCTAAATATAACCTAACATTCTCTTGTAGAATTGTATGTTGTAGGACAAAATTGTTTTGTTTTGTTTCCACTTTGGAAAAGACAAAATCTTTGCACTAGAAAATTCATACCGTCACCTGTCAGAGTTATTATTTTTTAATGATCATGAGATTTAACTTCTACACTTTTATTCTTGCATCTATGCTTTAGGCTAAATTATTAAGCATTTATATTTTGAATCAAATTTCAATTTCTTTTCCTCAGCTCAAGCTACTAAAATTGATAAGTTGACTTGTTAAATTAATTTAGTATAGTAATTTTGTACAACTTGCAGTGTAGGATGTTTCCAATCAATGTATATACTACAATTACTAGCGTACAACTTATTCGACTTAAATTTGCTTGTTCACATTATGTTTTCACATTCTAAAAAAGGACTAGTTATTGTTGTTATGAAGTACTGTTCTTAGTTGTGGTAATTTAAAAGGGTTTGAGAAGAGTTGTACAGTGGTATTGACTTAGTACAATAAAAAAAAAATAATAAATATGGAACACTCTTATTTTTTTTTATTCTTGATTGGAAAATGTCTTCTTTTTTAATTGTACGTTGAATTGGTGTGACTTGAACAATACTGTCAAGGTACTTCAGAAGTTGCTTGCTTAAAGAAAATAGTATATATTTCTATACTATTTTTTTATTTTTTTGAAGTTCTGCCAAGTGTCTACACTCATATCAGGCTACTAAAATTGATAAGTTGACTTGTTAAATTGATTTAGTATAGTAATTTTGTACAACTTTCAGTGTAGGATGTTTGCAATCAATGTAGATACTACAATTACTAGCGTACAACTTATTCTACTTAGAGTTGCTTGTTTACATTATGTTTTCACATTCTAAAATGATCATTTATTGTTGTTATGAAGTACTATTCTTAGTTGTGGTAATTTAAAAGGGTTTGACAAGAGTTGTATAGTAGTATTGACTTAGTACAATTAAAAGAATAATAAATATGGAACACTTATTTTTTTTATTCTTAATTGGGAAATTTCTTTTTTTTTTTTAATTGAATGTTGAATTGGTGTGACTTAGACAATACTATCATGGTACTTCAGAAGTTGCTTAATTAAAAAAGTTCGTATATATTTCTATATTATTATTTTTCTGGTTGAAGCTCTGGCAAGTCTCTGGACTCATCTTATATTGACTTTGTCTGCAACTAAAATGTTGATAATTTGATTTGTGTTTTATATAGATTCAGGTGCTAGGAAACTAAGAGAATCTTGCATGTCTTGTACAAATCAATTGTATATTTTCAATTTTTAAGACAATTAATTTATGCATTAAATCCAACATAATTTACTTTTTATGATATATAAGGAATGCTCCTTTCCTTTTTTTTTATTCTAACTTGCATCAATGACTGCAGAGTATATTTTTGGTTGTGAGAAATGCAGCTATATAAATTAGTGTCTTGTTAGTTTGTTAGAATTTTATTTTTTTGATGTCTCCTTCTTAGGGATGCACACGGAGCGGGTAATTAGCGGGGAGTGCTCTCCCCGTCCCCATCCCCGTTAAGGATTTTACTCTCGATCCCCGCTTATTCCCCATCGGGGACGGGGCGGGGAATCCCCTAATGGGGCGAGGACGGGGCGGGGAATCCCCTATTGTAAAAATAAAATTTATTTTAAAAATTTAAATGTATAAAATTATTAAATTACATAAAAGATAAAATATTACATATTATTTACTATTCAATATAGTAATTATTATACAAAAACACAACTTCAAAAATTGTAAAAATGATATTAATATACTAAAAAAATACAAACGCATATATAAAATATAAAATATTAATAAAAAATAATTAATAAATTAAACGGGTCCCCGTCGGGGCGGGGAGTGTCATCCCCGTCCCCGCCCCGTTTAACATTAGGGGACAAAATTTGATCCCCGTCCCCGCCCCGTTCCCCATTTAGACGAGGAATCCCCGCCCCATTAGGAGCGGGGCCCCATCTCCATGGGGAAAATGTGCATCCCTACTCCTTCTTGTGTAATTGGCTGACAAAACTTTTAAATACTTGGAAGACAAATCTGTATTAGATACTATCAACTATTATGAGCTTTTTACTATTTGAAATTCTACACCATTTTAGAAAATATTGCCTTCTCCTTGCCACCTAAGATTAATGTGCAAATATACCATTATTAGCATATTAAATCTTAAGTTACAAGGTTCTCACTTGTTTGATTGGAATTTGCAGGAAAAGACTTTTTCAAATGATAAATGATCTCCCGACCACCATATTTGAAGTATTAACAGGAAGTGTCATCAAACAATCAAAGGAGCAGTCTACTACCTGTGTCAAGGTGGGAATAAAAATGTCTCCACCACCAAAGGATGAGAATGAAAGTGGTGAAGAGGAAGAAGAAGATGACAAACAAGGTGTTACCTGTGGGGCTTCTGTAGATGAAGTGCTCTACCATGTAAATATACAAGTAATTTAAAAAAAAAAAAAAAATCATTGATCTCCAATTGCTTTTTTTTAATTTAATTCCCATTAATGTCTTTTGGATCAAATTAATTTTGATTTAATTCAATCACTTTATCAAATGACCATGCAATACAGAATAATAAATTTTTCTCATTTCTTAATTACTAACTCTTGTATAGCTGTTTAAACAAAAATAGTTATACACTTATAAATTTATATATTTTTCTTTTAATATAATTATACACTTATAAACTTTATTGTTATTATTATTATTATTTTAATTAAACTAATTAAAAAAAGAATAAATTACAAAAACAAATATAATAAATTGCAAATTAATTATTTTATTTAAATTTAATATTTTATATAATTCATAAAAAATCTTTTCATCAAAATCCTCTCTTATTCTAATTTTCTTTTCTTTTTTAAACATACTTAGTATTATCATTAACATTTATTTTAATTATTTAATCTAATTAATATTTTTTGACATCTGTATTACAGGTGTTACTTTTTCACTTCAACACTTATACCACCATTCCGTCTCTACCTATTTTCTTTAATATAATTATACATTTATAAATTTTATTGTTATTATTATTATTTTAATTAAACTAATTAAAAAAATAACAAATTATAAAGACAAATATAATAAATTATAAATTAATAATTTTATTTGAATTTAATATTTTATATAATTCATAAAAAGCTTCTTAACAAAATGTTCCTCTTATTCTAATTTTCTTTTCTTTTTAAAAAATACTTAGTATTATCATTAGTATTTGTTTTACATCTGTATTACATGTGTTGTTTTTTTACTTCAACACTTATACTACCATTCCACTTCTACCCATGAGAAAAGCATGCATTTCAAAGAAAACATAAAACAAAGTTAAGAGAGCAGAATATTGGCTTCTTCACCATTTTTCTTTTTAGTTGGTAAGATTTTGATGTTTTATACATTCATGTTCTTCCTTCGAACTCAAATTTTCTTTTGCTTATCTTCTTCCCCTTTCAAATTCATACTTTTTTTGTCACTTTATACAAATTCTACTTTTTATTTATGTCTTCTCAAACTCACACCTTTTCTTTTCATTTTTCTTTTGACAATCTACTTCATTCTTTCATTTGTCTTCAAACTATTTTTTCTATTATTTTCCTTTCTATTATTTATGTTCTTCTTTTATCAATCATATATAATTTATTATTTTCTATTAATATATAACTATTATTTTCTAATTATAGATATAATGAAAAAACAGTTAACACCTTTTAACAAAATAACTAATGGACCACAACGATGGACAACTAGGGTTGTTGTCTCTAAAAAATTTACTGAACGTTGCTCACAACATACTTCAAATAGACACCAGCACATGGTCCTATCTGATTCAGAGGTATTCTTTTATAATTTTTTTTATTGTTCATATAACTTTGATCTCATCAAGTTTTATGTGTTTTACTTTTCTCTTAAATTAGAATCAGTAAATTATTATAGCTAATTAAATACTGGTATCCTTAAATAAAATAAAATTAAGTATATCACTAGAATTTTTTTTTAAACAGCGCTACTCAGTCCAAGCAACACTCTATGAAGATAGTATTGACTTGTTCAGAGATAAACTCAAATTACACAGGACCTACTATATATCAAATGCATATGTCAAGCATGCACCAAAGAGTCATACTCTAACAAACAATGTATTTCAATGGACAATCAACAGCAGCACCCTAATTGAAGAAGCAAAAGAAACTTAAGCTGTTATTACTATTCCTCAATGCTCACTTGTCCCTTTCTCAGAGTTACAAAATTACGTCAAGACTAATACAGAAATCGGTATGTTCTTATTATACACAATTAGCACAAAAAATTTATTGATCATAATGTATATTTTTTTATCTCCATAAATTTAAAATATATTTCAAATCTTTTGGGAATAGTTGTTGCTATTAAGGACCCAAAAGATATACAAACAATACATGGTCCAACAAAACTCAAAGAGATCACAATAGTTAATACAGAGTAGGTTATTCTTTTCATTACCATCAACTCAAATTATTTTTACTATGATATAATTTATCTTATATTTATACATATTGTTCAAATTTTAGGAAACAAAAAATCATGCTAACAATGTGGAATAGCCTCTTGGATGCTTAGTGTGCTGAAATTAGAAAGATAATTAAAAACACTCCTAGTTTACTTGCTAAGCATCTTAAAGTGGGATCATATAAAGGTAATAAAGTTGTAGTTGTGTATTATCACATAATATTAACTAATCTTTCTCTTATATTATCACATAATGATTGAATTTCTTGTATATCTTCTTTATTGACACATGTATATCATTAGCAACTAATGCACATAGTTCCTTACTTCTCGAACCTAAGATACCTGCTGATGATATTATGAAGGACTGGTATATTCTTATTCTTATTATTTTCTTTTTCCAACATCAACCTACATAATAATGCTTTTCCAAATTCATTCTCAAAACTAATAAAAGTTATATTGTACTATGTGACATATAGGTGTGAAGTGAACAAGGAATTTTTACTTCAACAATTATCTAAAAATGATGACTCTTCCTCTTCATCTGACACACCACCACCACCTGGTGATTTCAAAGATCTTTCCACAATAAAATCAACCACTAACAAGGTATTCACATAAAACATCTTCAACTTCCTTTAATCTTCATTATTATTGTATCTCTTTTAATTTCAACTTACTATATTTCAGAGTGACTATTACTGGGTAAAAGCTTCCATAGCACTCATTAATTTCTAGCAACGATTTGCTTACATAGCATGCAATAAATGTAACATATCAACTGGTGCTGAGCTTGAAGAGACTTTCGATTGCATAAAAGGACATGAAGGAAAAGGAGTTGGTAGATCTTGCGTGCAAGTCCATCTAAAAGACAACACAAATGCACTACCAGCAACTTTATTTGGCTCCATTGCCATAAGTTCCTTAATTGCTATACAGCTCAACTTCTCCAACAAATAACAGAGGTATAATCTACTATATGTCAATTTACATTACATAAATTACATATCTATAAACTAATTAATATTATTTATTTACTCATAGAATGGCAATGAGGATATCAAAAACATCATCAATCCTTGTTCAGAAAAATAATACAACATCAAGCTTAAACCATCAACAAAAGAATATGCTGGAGAGATGAAGTGCAAATACATAGTAGATGCACTCCATGATGTAGAAAGTGGATAAAGTCACCAACAAATATAGCATTTTGCCTATAACTAATAGTCTATTGGTCTACATGTATATCTTGTTTTTTTATGTTTTAACTTTAACAAGACCAATATCTCATCCTTTTATGTTACCTTTTGCAAGAAATAGTAACTATCAGGACATATAACACACAATGTAAATACAGACTGATGAAGTCACTGACTTCCATGTTTATAAATAAATTTTCTACTAATGATCTTAAATTTATGTATTCTCTCTAAAAATAATTTATATATGTATATACAAATTTAAACTAACAGTTTATGTGCTTTCTTACAAAATTTTAAAAAAAAATAACATACAATTATTTTTTGTCCTCATCACAAATATAAAAAATATTTGACTCACACTATATTATCACCATCAAAACAAAGGCACGTGCGCCCATACTAGTATTATTATATACCACTTATTCCAATGTTTTGTTATTATTATGATTAACTTTTAGTGTGACTTTTTTGTTTCATAAAATATCATATTTTACATTTTACGATAATATCACTTTTTTATTTCATAAAATATCACATTTTACAATAATACCACGTATATATTACTATACCATTACAAAAAATTACTACCTTTAATGATAATTTTTTTTTATGAATCAAGTGAATTTCATTGCTCAAAAACTCTTTATACAAACAAATAGCATTCTCCATAAATAGGAGAACTTATACAAAAATAAACTTTACAATGTATCTAAACATTCTTTAGCACTAATGGTTGTTTTCTTTGGCCATGTACATGTAATTATTTTTTAAAAAAAAACTTCTTTTACTTTGCTCGCTATACTATCTATACTTGGTATTGAGTTTTGCCACAAAATATTATTTTTAGCATGCCAAAGCTATAGACAAGAGCTGCAATGACATCAGCTAGCATCATCTTTTTTACCTTGCTAGTCTTGGCTTTTCGGATCCACCTGACTATTCTGTGAAGGGTGTTAGTAGCCATCGTCCAAGTGAGCCAATCTTTAATCCTCCTCAAACAATCCAAAGAGAAGGGACAACCAAAGAAGAGGTGGTGCACTGTTTCTTCTTCGGCATTGCAGAAAAATACTTTGTGGTTTTGACTGGTTTATACATCTGCGCTCTATCCTTTGTCTTGAGTCTATTTAGCATGGTAAGCCAAAAAATGAAACTATGTTTGGGCAAGTTCATTCGGTTCCATATTATAGAACTCCACTCTACTTTGCTAGTGGAAGGTCGAAGAGCATGAAAACTGATAGCACTTTGTAGCTGTCATTTGAGGCTTGATTCAAGTCAAAAAGCTCTTTTGCTCTATCTTTTATAGTTGCCAATTTGCGTCAATACTAGTTGGCAGCTGGGGTGGTCTTATAAGACCACCAACTCTCCTCCTTTATGTACACGTTATGTATCCACTTCACTCATAGATTATCCGCTTTTTTAGCAATGGCCCAAACGTACTTGAATATAGTTGCCAAATTCCAATAAAAAATGTTCCTGAACCCCAAGCCACCTGAAGATTTAGTGTAGCAAATGATAATTTTTTAGTCACAACATAATTTTTTGCGACTAAATGTAACTTTTTAGCTACAACAAAATATTACTTGTGAATAAAATATAGTATTTAAATACAAGCTGTCACTAATTTAATTTTAGTCACAACAAAATGGTGACTAAAAATACATTTAGTCAGAACAAATTGTAATTTTCGTGACTAATATCTTTGGTCACGGACCTTTTAGTTACAGCATAAAAATGATGATTTATAATTAGCCACAACTTTTTCACTTTTAATCACAAGTTTTGTTGTGACTAAAAGTAAGATTTTTTATAGTTTACCCTAAGAGCGTATATACCCTTTCAATGAAAAATTTGTCTAAACATTTTAGTTAATTCCATTGATATTTTTTTTTTTTAGTGTTTGTCTCTATTTTTAATTAACATTATATATTATATGTGTGTAAAGTGTATATATTCAATAAATGAGAAATGCCAAAATAGCATTTATCAATATTAGTACAACTTAATATTAGATCTCACTTATTTTATTTTAATAAATATTATACAAAATAGCTAACCAATTATAAAGTGATACTTCATCGTAATACTAGACACTATAGGTGTCTCATAACAATGCACTTTAATAAATAATCGATGACTATTTTTCTCTTAGGTGCTTGTCTTTTATAATGTCAATATAGTAAACATTTTTTTTTCTATAGTTATATTTATATATTTTTTAATAACTTTCTATAGTTATTTGTAGGATACAAAAATATATTTTACAATATCATTTAGACTCTACAATAAACTCAACATGATGTAATTAATTTTCCTTCATTATTTTTCATTATATTTAACATGCACATAAAATTTGCTAAAAGGTAACTCTATATTTTGTATTAAATTTTTTTTCTAAATCACCTAGAAATATTTATTTACAATACAAACACTATATCACATTTAATTTGGCATGAAAAAAATTAAAATGGTAAAAATTTAATACTTGATGTATTTTGCGTTAAATAATTTAATAAATCACTTAATAACTTTTTTATTTATAAGAATAAATAATATCTTAGCAAATATTTATTTAGAGAACAAACTAAAGGTAAATAATATTTTATAATTAGTATTTTGTAAAAGTTACATATCAAATTTTTTGTTAATTAAATGACAATTCAGACTATTTATTTTTAAAATGGTACAAAATAATATAATGAACTCAATTTATGTCAAAATAGATCATAATAATAACTTGATTTAGAGGTTAGTTATATTTAAGAATTAATTAACAAAAAATGAGTTCAGGATATTATTTCTCTTCTATTTTAAAATAGAAGGTTTAAATTGTCATTTATAAAAATTGAAAGTTTGATCGCTAATTTTTGTAAAACACAAAATTCAAAATGATATTTATCCAAATAATAATAATCATTATTATATGAATTTGAATTATTTTATAATTATGAAAAGAAATTATTGTATTTTTTTTCTTTTACTGACATTTATATATTTTTTAATTCTCTTTGATTTAAGTTTTTCTTTTGTATCCAAATTTCATTTTTTAAATTGTTAAATTAATTAAACAATAAGTTTAAAGTTGTTGGAGCTTAATTTTAATATCATATCTTCTTTCTTCTGTTTTTTATCTGAATAAATTATTTAGCCACACAATTTTAGTGATGACGTGATAATAATAACTATTTTTTGTTTGTTATAAATTTTTAATTTTTACTTCTTATTTTAAAAAAAAAAATAATTAAAAATAATAAATTTATTTAAAAGTTGAAAAAAATGAAAAAAAAAAAACCCAAAAAAAAGGCTAATTAGCAATTTTTCCCCCTGAACTTTGACATGTACTAAATCTGTCCCCTAAACTTTTTTGGCCGTTAAAAATTCCCCTCGAACTAATGAGATTGTTAAAATTAAGGACTTTTGTCTAATTTTAGTAAAAAATTCTAACATGGATGAAAGTTCAAGGGGCATGTTTTAGTACATATCAAAGTTTGAGGGGCATGATTTGGTAGATATCAAAATCTAGGGAGCATGATTTAGTACATAAACAATTACTGAAACAGTAAAATTGAATGAAATTATACAAAAGCCCCTAAATTTAACAATCTCAATAGTTCGGGGGGAATTTTTAACGGCCAAAAAAGTTCAGGGGGCACGATTTACTACATGTCAAAGTTCAGGGGGTTAAATTTCAAGTTAGCCAAAAAAAAAATGGCAGCACAGCCCATGGATGTGCTTTGCAACTAGTATATTATAAGTTTATATAAGAAGAAACAATACGAACGAAACTCTCATTCTCTCCTTTTAACAAAACTTTTTCTCCCTATATTTATTTTCTTTGATTTTCAACCCAAAACCTAGCAATCTAAGCTCTGGTAGTAACGGGATAGCAGATCCTTGAAGAGAGAAGATTAAGGCATGATTTAATTATTTTTTAAGCTAAAAATGATTGGTTTTATATAGTGGCTTTGTGAATTAGAATAGTTATGGAGATTTTGACTTTGTAGAATTGTTCTTTGGTAGTTATGGGATTAGTTTTGATGTTTACTTGTTAAATTTGAGATCATTTTGAGTTAGAAATCGAGTTTGGAACTTTTTAAAGCTTAGTCTGAACGTTAATGGTATTTTTTATTTAAGGGCTCGATTTTAATTTCTGTTACATAAGGATGGTAATATTTATGGTATATATGTGTCTTGTGAAGTTTTGAGTGATTTGGATAAGTTTTGGTAGTGTTTCGGTGAGTGCAAAATTTGAGATTTTCGAGTTTCACTGTTTTTAGAAATTCTTAAGAGATCAGAAATCGTATTTTTGTCATAACTTTTCACTCGGATGTCCGTTTTAGACGTTCTATATACCATTTCAAAGCTTGCGACGAGCTCTAGAGTATGGTGTATGTTTTAGAGATAAAATATAAATTTTATTTTAGTGTATTTATACCGCGGGATTTGATAAAAAACCCTAGATTGTCTTATGTGAATATTAAGCAGTGTTTTAGGATAAACACTTATTGGTTTACCATTGCTGTAACATAGGGCTGAGATCATTGGGGATAGTTCTCCACTTGGGTTGGCCGACATGTATGAATCTGAATTAGAGGTAAGAAAAGTATATTGTACTTCATAGTATGTTGTATTGTAATACAATTAATATTGTTATGAATTAATAAATATTGAGATCAAAATATGATTAATATTGTTATATAATGAAAAAAATTGATTGGTTAAACAATGATAATGTGATGATACTATTGTTGAAAATTATTTTACCAAGATCTTAGATCTACTAACAAGTATGTTGTTTAACATCCTAAATATGAACTTCTAAAACGATATAAAATAAACACATATAAAGTATGAGAAACCTTACAGTGGTTGCAGCGGAATATAATGTCTCCTTCCGCTCAGATCTCTAACCCTTGTATCCTTTCTGTCGCAGAGTATCACCAAGATCTGAGCCCGAATGTCCTTCTCTTAAGTTTGGATTCTTCACAATCTTCTAGACTATGATTGAGATACCACTTGATTTGTGTGTGGGCACTCACTCTATCACTCAGGGTTTCGAAAATTGAAGAAGAAAAGAGAGAGAGAGAGAGAGAGAGAGAGAGAGAGAGAGAGAGAGAGAGAGAGAGAGAGAGAGAGAGAGAGAGAGAGAGAGAGAGAGAGAGAGAGAGAGAGAGAGAGAGAGAGAGAGGTCGGCTATAGAAGGATAGATGATGGCTCAAATTTTTCTGAAGCCAAAATTTCTGTTTTTCAATCTCTTAATAAGTGTGAGCCATCACTATCTATTTATAGGTAACCACTAGGTTTAGGTTAGGAATTATTGGGCATTAAAATAATGAAAATATTAATTGAAAAACCCTCACTAAGTGGCCGGCCATGAGTTAGTGGGCCCCACTTTAGTATATTGCAATTTTGACAATTTTCATTTTTATTTTTTCAAAAATGCCAATTTTTCAATTCTAACCATTTAAATGCCAAAACTAATTATTTAATAACTAAAATAAATTATTAAATAATATTGTAATTTAATATATTTATTAATTAGACATAATAAAGTCTTCCAATTAATAAATAAAACCTAGAATCTATTTTCTTCACAATTTAGCCCTTGCTTAGTGAAAATTCATAAACTAGACATAGTCTAATTTTAGAATTATTATTGATTAATTAAAATCAATTATCTGAGTCTTACAAGCAGTATGGTCTCAACTAGAATGGGGACCATGGGCCTATATTACTGAGCTTCCAATAAGCTGAACTAGAATTTACCAAGTAAATTCCCTAACTTATTAATTCCTTGTTGCATCCACTCTTAGAACTTGGAATTGCACTTTCAGTCATATAGAACGCTCTATATGTTCCGCCATATAGATGCGCTATCACATTTAACCATTATTATAATCTCATTAATCAAAGATCCTCTATATAGATGATTTACACTGAGTAGGGACAAATTTACCGTTTCACCCCTCAATGTATTCTGATCCTTAAAACACTTAGCTACCTGTAAATGATGTTTCAGTGAACTAAAATATAATCAGAGAAATAAGAGCTCTTCCATTTACATCTATTCAGCTAAGGTCGAAGGAATCATCACTTTACCTCTAAATACCTATAGAAGCTATAGATTCCATATCTATGTTTAGCGCTCCCACTCAATCATACTATCATGTTCCCAAAATGTACGTATCACCCTAACCCAAAAGTAGGCTTAACTAACAAATCAAAGAACATGAATAGTACTCCTGAGATTGAACCTAAGCATATCAGGATTAAGATCTTTTGATCTAAGATCAACTAGTGATATTGACTTGGAAAGATACAACGGTAAGTATTATAATATCTTTACTAAGATCAATATCGGTCCAGTCCAATGTATACTCCATACATTCGAGACTAGTATACTTTACCAATGTTCTGGAAAGAACATAACACTTGTACAAAGTGTAAGTACACTTCATCGCTGATTATCACATCAGTGTAAATCCAATGCACTGATGAAACAGGGACTTTGTCTTTCGAAGCATATAATCACAATCACATTCTACTGTGTTGACATCAACTGTAATTGTGAATGACTATATGTTGTAGACTTAACAAATTTTGTATATATATTAAACCATAAACATAAAAACAGCCTGTAAACATAAATGACTTCTAATCCTTTATTGATAACAAATCAGATTAGATTGTAATGTGTTTGATTTAGGGCATAAAATCCCAACAACTATGAACATAATCTATGGGCTCAATTGATTAAGTGATGCGATATACCTGACGAAGTACTAGGCATAGGTATGAGTGTCAGTGACATATGATGAGTATCGAGCATAGATACGGGCTCACCTGATTAGGTGATGCGATATTCTTGGCCACGTATCGGGCGTAGGTACAGGTGTCAGTGATATGAAATTGCCTGGTTATGGCATAGATTGAAACCATTGTTGGAATTCTTCTTGGCAACGTATCGGGCGTAAGTACGGGCGTCAATGACATATGATAAGTACCGGGCGTAGGTACGGACTCGTTTGATTAGATGATGCAATATATTAGTGCCAAGTTGTAGCACGGGCTCACCTGATTAGGTGGTGCAATGATATTATATATGATATTGCATTATGACACGAGCTTGCCTGATTAGGCAATGCAAATATATGAGCATATATATTTCTATCCATATGGCTGGTTATATTATCTACTGTCAAATGTTATGGTTATGATATTGTATATGATATTGCATTATGACATGGGTTTGCCTGATTAGCCAATGCAACTATATGAGCATACATATTTCTATGCATATGGCTGGTTATATTACCTACTGTTGAATGTTATGGTTTTGTATTACTAAATATCTATATACTTATGCTTATTCATGGCAGATACCAGTAGTGATTTGGATTTCATCTTACGAACAATGCGTAATAGTTTGATTCTAGTTGTGTATTAATGATAATATTCGAATAATAAACTATATGATTATTATTATTACTTTTCTTGCTGAGTCCTTGTAACTCACGGGTGCTATGTGGTGCAGGTAAGGGTAAGGAAAGTTAGAGCTACCATGAGGCATCTACCTTCTCCAACAATGTACACATTGACTTTGTCGGTCTGCGTGTCCAGTTGTCAGGAGTTATTTTGGACTGTATCTATTGTGTATTTTGGTTTTTTGTTTTTTAGGCATCGTCGTATATGTTGGAAATTATTTTACCAGGATCTTAGATCTACTCACAAGTATGTTTATTAACATCCTAAATATGAACTTTCTAAAACGATGAAATAAACACATATAAAGTTTAGGAAACCTTACATTGGGTGCAGCGGAATATAATGACTCCTTCCGTTCAGATATCTAGCCCTTGATTCCTTTCTGTAGCAGAGCATTATCAATATGCGGAAAATTTTGGATCTCTTTCTCTGAATCTTTGATGCTGAAACTCCTTTGCTGATGATCTTTCTTCACGATCTTCCTCACTATGATTGAGGTATCACTTGATGTGTGTGGGCACTACTCTAATCACTAAGGATTTCGAAATTCAAAGGAAGAGAAAGAAGAAGTGGCAGCTAAAGATAGGGAGAGAGAAGGCTCAGTTTTTCTAATTCAAAAGTGTCAGAAGAAAAGTCTATTTTTCCTGAAGCCTTCACTATCTATTTATAGCATTCCACTAGGGTTAGATTTGAATTATATGGCATTAAAATAATGAAAAAATCAACTTAAAAAACTACAATAGGTGGCCGGCCAAGCATTAGTGGATTGGGCCTTGGGTTTTGCAATTTTGCAATTTTAACACCTTTTGTATATGATTTTCTCAAAAATACCAATTTCCTAATTCAACCATTTAAATGCCAATTCTAACTATTTAATAACTATAAATAATTATTAAATAATATTGTCATTTATCATATTTATTAATTGAACAATACAAAGTATCATAATTAACAAATATGCCCCTATAAACTCTTTCTTTACAATTTCGCCCTTACTTAGTGAAAATTTCACAAATAGACATAGTCTAATTTGAGAATTATAATTGATTAATCAAAACCAATTACATGAGTCTTACAAGCAATATTATCTCAACTAGTGGGGGGACCATGGGTCTATATAACCGAGCTTCCAATAAGTAGATCAAGAATTTAGCACTAAAATTCACTAACTTATTAATTCTTCGTTGAATCCACGCATAGAACTTAGAATTGCACTCTCAGTATATAGAATGCTCTATATGTTCCACCATATAGACACATCATTAGTTATCCGTTGTTATAATCCTAATGTGATCAATGATCCTCTATATGAATGATCTACACAGTAAAGGGATTAAATTACCGTAACACCCTACTATGTATTTTATCCTTAAAACACTTGACCCCGTATAAATGATATTTCAGCTTATGTGAAATGAGATCTCCACCATTTATTTTCGTTTGGTCAAGCTCGAAGGAGATCATCCTTTTCTTACTATTCGCCAGATAGAAGCTATAGATTCCATGTTTATGATAGCGCTCCCACTCAATTGCACTACCGTGTTCCCAAAAAGTACGTATCACCCTGACCTAAAAGTAGGCTTAACTAACAATTCAAGGAACACGAATAGCCTTTCAAGATTGAGCCTAATCATAACAAGATTAAGATCATTTGATCTAGGATCAACTAGGCGATATTGACTTGAATAGATTTTACGATAAGTTTAATTAAATCTAAGTCAAAGTTCAATATCGGTCCCTTCCGATGCATACTCCATGCATCCAACCTGAGCTTTACTTTAACCAATGTTCTGGAAAGAACATAGTATTTCTCCAAATACAAGTAAACTCTTGTTGTAGATTATCATATCGCAAAACCCCGTGTCCGATAAATCTAGGAAACTTTATTCACATAGTCATGTTTACTTTCCAATGTGTTGACGGCACAATAAACAGGATCAAGTATGTGAAAAGGGTTTCAGATGAATTTATACATTATGTACATATAATCATGAAATAAATCATGTGAACCATGCAACATTAAATGTTATTTCTGATCTATATTAATAAGTAAATCTGATTATATTGAAATGAGTTTTATTTAGGGCATAAAACCCAACAAACTCCCACTTGCACTAATATAAAACAAAAAGTGCGTTTCAAATAATCTCAACACCTTGATATACAAATCAAGTGTAGTAGTAGTAAACTCCTCGTAATAGGATCTGAAAGGTTGAATTAAACACAACCTTTTCTCCACCATTACTCTTCCTTTAATCACAAAATCATTGATAATGTGAAATTCCTCTCTATATGTCTACTCTCTTGGGATACTGGATTCTATACCTTTGGCAACTACTTTTGGTTAATCGAGGAATTAACACCAGTAGTTTAAGGCAATTTGGAATGGTGCCAAAGATGTATAAAACTTTCCTTAGACTGAATAAGTACCTTTCCTGCAGCTTTAACATTCAGTCTCTCTCTGGTAGACCTAGAGACTTCAGATAGGTTTTTACACTTCTCCAAAATCACTATTCCACCCCCAGAGTAACCACCATCTTATCAGAAAGATTTTTTAGCACAAAGGCAAATTTTGAAATCTGATATGGTGTAGTCTAAGAGTTTTAAACACACCCTTATAGACTAACATATAGTTCCTCTTCTTAATCTTAAGATTTACTTGATTGTCTTCCAATGTTCTTCTCCTGGATTAATCTGATACCTACTCATTACTCCCACTCAACAGCATGTGTCTGGTCTAAGGCATACAAAAGCATATCTAAGACCTCTCACTGTTGATTTAAGAAATTCTTTCATGGCTTTATCTTTTCTGGAATAGTAGAGACTTTTCCTTAGATAAATAAAATCTATGCCTAAGAAGTTGTGAAGCTTCTATAGATTGCCATTAGAAAGAAAATGCTTCTCAAAGATCTTACTAAAGTAAGTTGCTTGCATTAGAGTAAGTAATTACCAGGTATACCATAAGCCATAGGTTTAGATAAACTCAAACCTATAATACTAGGAACAGGAACTTTTGTTAAGTCCATTGAATAGACTTATAAACGAAATTTCCTTTTATGTCCTTATAATAGAAAACTTTAGGTTGTTCCATGTGAATGGATTAAACCATAGTTCTATTGGCTTTTCTTCTTAGTTTCTTATCTTGACAATCCATTACTTGTTTAAACTCACAATGGATTTTAATCATTAGTGTCTCCCAAGTCATAAGAAGGTGAGTTCCTAGAAACTCTCCCACTACGACAAGGTACCGTGAATTATGTCGAAGAAAACTAAATGGTATTGATCTCTTCGGTTGTGACAAGACAACAGAGGCAGTGGGATCATCATATGTTATATAAGATGATAGAACACTTTTGGAATCAAGAAAAATATCTCCTTTATTTGCTACTTGTTTTCAAACTTAGTCATTATCTTAGAAAAGTAGTATTTGTTTGAACAAACATTTTCTTATCTATTGACAATGGGATGGTCCACCCCTAATCACTTAGAATAGCTAACAAACCATGGTTAACAGTTCTAGCTTTTCTTAAGATTTTGATTAGGTCATCCATGAATCTAGTAATGATTTACATTAAGTACCCAACCATTACATCATTCTGAAATTGAATTACCATAGAAGGATTTAGGCAACGACTAGTAACTAATCATCAATATGCAACTCGAAATTTCTGGGGAGGTAAGTTTGGATATAATTCAAAAATCAATTTAATGATCTTTGAACTGCATATCTACTAACTATTTCTCCACCCCTATCAGTTCGCAAGATCTTTAACCACTTACCTTAATGGTTTTAACCATTGCTAGAAATTAATGAAATTTTTTAAACATTTCAAATTTCTTGCTAAAAGGTATAATCTAGAGTTATCGTTTTAAGAATACAACGAAAAACTCATATCCACCCCTGAATGTACATCCATCTGCGAATCAGATGAACTAATTTCAGTGGATATAGGCATATTAACTCTTTGCAGAGATTGATCTTGTCAAATCCACTATGAACAAGATACAAATGCCATAGATTAAAAAAAATGTGGTAGTGTCTATTGATGACATAGGTTTAGTTACATCAAAGAGTTCTTAGAATACTGCAAGTGGATCCTGGTCACAGAATACCTAACTCATATTCCATACAGTTTTAATCCATTAATAGAAGATGGATATTAAACACTTGAGAAAGTGTAACTGTATTGTATTTTAGAATTAGAAATATAAGAAAATTTCTATTTGGAATCAAAATTAAAGTCAAAGACTTAAATTTATACCAAATATAATGAGTAATTCTATCTTGGACCAGCACTACTAATACAAACTCTAAGTCAGATTTGCCCATACAAGTAGGAGATTTCTAAGATTGAGGATTTATATCAATTGGGAATAGAATTTCGGGATTATAATCATATGTGTCATTTAATTTCTTAAGAGAAAATATAGAATGACATGAAATGATTTATAGACCATTCATCCAATGATATGTTTTTGAGCTAATTCGAAATGAATAAGCGAAGAGGAATTAGGATAATTTCGTTTACAAATAAGAATCCAACGATGCTTCGATTAGCGAAAGACAAAGTAATCTTATTTATGTAATCTTCTTGTTTCATATTGTAAAAATACTAGTCTAAGGTGTCATCAATTGATGAACAGCTAGATGTCGCATCTACAATATTTATCTTTCGAGATCTAACACTATTATGTATGTCTAATGGTGAAAATCCACTAGGGATTTATCTCATTAGATAAACAAACATGTTGGACCAACAATGAAGATTCGAAATTAAACTACAACTTAATAACAGAAAATAACATGGTTCAATATAAATTCATACACAATTCAGAAATTATAAGCATATAGCAAGTAGGAATGACAAGTGAAAATACTAAAACATACAATCCTAAAAAATTTCCAAGGTTTTTCAACAAACTGATACAGTGTCCCGTTTAGGCGAGAGTCAAAGCATCATCCATTGAATAGAGTTGTCAGCTCATCTAAAATGATAACCATTCTAGCAACCTTTTATTCGATCAAGATTGGAATTCAGCGTTGTCCCGTTTAGGCGAGAGTCAAGGCAATTCTATCTTATGAGCTTCCACCATTGTTTCATAATTTGCAAGTCAAGTATGGTCGCCACCATTAGGGTGATCCATACCATACAAAACACTTACAAACTACTTATCATGCGAGGTTAAACGGTGCGAAATTGCTAATGAACGTTCCTCCATTAGGGAGGATTACTCACTAAAACAAACGCGGTGTAAAACCCACAATGGAGATCGAATGTCTTAATAATAAAGCTCATTATTTAATAAGAGTTGTATTTTCTTTGAATCTCTTTATTTATTCTATTTATTTTAAATATATATTTATTTAATTAAAATTTCCAATTTAGAATGAAAAATTCTAAATATAAATTTTAATTTAATATTTATAAATTTTACTTAGATGGATATGAAATAACATGAATTATTTCCATCTTAGTAATAATTTCCAATAAATATTTAGAAAAATACCAATTTAAGTTGTTACAAAATTAATTTAAATTAATTTACAACTAAAATTTTATTTTCTATAAATATATATTGCATTTCGAAAAATTAAAGTATTTAAGAATACAATTTTCGAAAATGCATGTTAAAATAAAAAATAAATCCTGGAAAAATTATTCTAATTTAATGTTGGCCCAAAATTAATTAATAAAATTAATTTACAACAAAAAATATAATTTTCCTATTTAATTAAATATATAAGAAAAATTTCAAATATTTAAGTATGATGGTGAATATCAACTTAAATATTAATTTTCTATTTAATTAAATACACTAGAAAAATACTTCAAGCAAAAATATCATCTATCTAGATTTTCCTTTGACTAATTAATTCAATTTCTAATAATATACTTTAATTCAATTTATTTTAAATTAATCAATAAATGAAAAAATCATTGATTTAAGTTGATCCAAGAATTAATTAAAATAAATAATTAATTTACAACTTAATCTATTTTTCAAGATAAAATTCGAAATTCTAGCATTTAAGAAATGAAATTTCGAAAATTGATTAATAAAATAAAGAAAAAATATATTTTGAAAATTATTTAAATTTAGTTGAAAAAATAAATTTCAACTAAAAATAATTTTCTATTTAATTAAATGTCATGAAAAAGAAATATTTAAGTATGATGATAAAAATCAACTTAGATATTTAATTTTCAAATTAATTAAATGTATTAAATTCAAGAAATAAATAATTAAGTGTAGAGAAGGCTTAATTATTAATCTCTAGTTTAATACTAGGAAAAATATACTTAAAATAAATTGTACCAAAATTAATTAATAAATAATTAATTTCACAATAAATAATATTTCCTATTTAATATTAGAAATAATAAGTAGTCTAGAAATAACTATCTAGAAAATATCTTATTTGACTAAGTATCTTTTCCACAAAATTTGAAAAAATATCTAATTTAAGTTGTAGTAGAAAAATCTAGACTTAAATATTTTCAAATTTAAATTTAATTAAATATCAAAAATTAAGTTGTAACCACTTAATTTGAAAATATTCCATTTTAAGTTAATATTCGAAAAGATATTAACTTAAAAAATATCTAAAATATTCCATTTTAAGTTAATATTTGAAAAGATATTAACTTAAAAAATATCTAAAGAATCTTAATAACCAATGCCTAAAATTCCTCAACTTAATTTTGAAATTTGAAATTCAAAAGATATTCAGATTTAAGTTGGTTAGTTATAGATAACTAACCAACTTAAATAAGAATATTTGATGAAAAATTTAAATTAAGTTCCAGAAAGAATCTAGATGGTTATAATTCTATATTTAATTAAATACAAGAAAATACATATAGTTTAGCTTAGAATAAAGAATTCTTTAAACTATAATTTTCTTAAATTAATTTCAAAATAAATGAAATTAATTATGTTGCTAATCAATTTTATTAGGTTAAACTAGTTTAATTAACCTAGTACAGTTGTTCAAATCAGGCAAATGGGCCTTCACAATTGGGGTGGTTTGTGTGAGGGGGTGCTGGGTTCAGTATGTCGTACCCACTTCTATGGCTCCCAACTCTCACACAAGTCCCAAAAGAGAGGAATTTAACCTTAATAAGAACAACTGTTATTAATTGAATAAGCCCAATAACTAAATGGGCCTAAATAAATTCTATCAAGAAATATGATAATTTATTTTAGCAACAACAACCTATATGTATCTATAATCAAATTAAACACATAGGCTCACACATGCACACTTTGGATGGGTCCTATCATGTTGCTAGGTCATACACAGATGAAAGAAGATTGTAAATATACCTGTTACAAATTATTATCTTGACCAAGGGAGCCATCAGATCATTAGATCTGGCAAAAAGTAACCATGGCTATTTGCAATCAAGTAATAATAGGTTTTGAAAACTTACACATAAGCTAAAACACATACTCCTGCAACAAGGTTAGTTGGATAGTTGGATGTAGGATTTATTAAATTTTAAATTAAATATTTAATTTCAAAAATAATTAATTAAATAATAAAAAAAAAATTCCAAAAATTTAAAAAAAATTTGAAAAATTCGAAAATTTTTAAAAAATTTAAATTTAAAATTAAACCTACAATTTTTGAAAAATTAGGTTTCAACCAACCTAAATATCATTTCAAAAATTTGCTAACTACTTTTAAATTTTAAATGTTATTTTATAAATAAAAATTAAATAAAAAATTAGAAAAGATAAATAAATATCTTTTTCAAATTTTAAATGTAATTTAAATAAATAAAATAACAAAATTTAAAAAATTAGCAAAATATCTTATATCATTTAAAAATTACATGATTATAAATATCTTATTTTTAAATTTAAAATAAGATAAGATATAATCAAATTTTAAAATAAGATAGATTTTTAAGCAAGAAGATAGATACTAATTCTATTCAAATTCAAATTACACTAATATCTTGAATTAAATTTAAAAAATATTAAATTAATTCAAAAAGATAATTAGAATTGAATTAGGAATAGTAATAGTATAAATACAAAACTATACCAAAAATCGGAAGTTAATTCCATGAAAAAACATGAAAAATCGAAGAAAAACAAAAAAATTGTGAACTGTACGGACAGTTTCGCGATCGCAGGGAAATTTCAAAGACATGTACTCGATTTTTTCAAATCTTCAAAAATTCATAACTAATTCAAATAAAATCGAAATTGAGTTCTGTAAAAGGCTAACTTGCTTAATTTTTCCCATACTATCCAATAAAAATAATTCCATAAACAAAATCGCAATTATTTTTCACGAAAATTTACAAACATCAATCAATCATCAAATAACACTCAATACAACATGATACCATCCAAAGAACATACAAACAATCGTTTTAAAGTCCAAATTTCTTGCAAGTAAATCAATTACCATGGCTTTGATACCAGTTGTTGGAAATTATTTTACCAGGATCTTAGATCTACTCACAAGTATGTTTATTAACATCCTAAATATGAACTTTCTAAAACGATGAAATAAACACATATAAAGTTTAGGAAACCTTACATTGGGTGCAGCAGAATATAATGACTCCTTCCGTTCAGATATCTAGCCCTTGATTCCTTTCTGTAGCAGAGCATTATCAATATCTGAACCTAGATCTCTTTCTCTGAATCTTTGATGCTGAAACTCCTTTGCTGATGATCTTTCTTCACGATCTTCCTCACTATGATTGAGGTATCACTTGATGTGTGTGGGCACTACTCTAATCACTAAGGATTTCGAAATTCAAAGGAAGAGAAAGAAGAAGTGGCAGCTAAAGATAGGGAGAGAGAAGGCTCAGTTTTTCTGATTCAGAAAGTGTCAGAAGAAAAGTCTATTTTTCCTGAAGCCTTCACTATCTATTTATAGCATTCCACTAGGGTTAGATTTGAATTATATGGCATTAAAATAATGAAAAAAATAAACTTAAAAAACTACAATAGGTGGCCGGCCAAGCATTAGTGGATTGGGCCTTGGGTTTTGCAATTTTGCAATTTTAACACCTTTTGTATCTGATTTTCTCAAAAATGCCAATTTCCTAATTCAACCATTTAAATGCCAATTCTAACTATTTAATAACTATAAATAATTATTAAATAATATTGTCATTTATCATATTTATTAATTGAACCATACAAAGTATCATAATTAACAAATATGCCCCTATAAACTCTTTCTTTACAATTTCGCCCTTACTTAGTGAAAATTTCACAAATAGACATAGTCTAATTTGAGAATTATAATTGATTAATCAAAACCAATTACATGAGTCTTACAAGCAATATTATCTCAACTAGTGGGGGGGGCCATGGGTCTATATAACCGAGCTTCAAATAAGTAGATCAAGAATTTAGCACTAAAATTCACTAACTTATTAATTCTTCGTTGAATCCACGCATAGAACTTAGAATTGCACTCTCAGTATATAGAATGCTCTATATGTTCCACCATATAGACACATCATTAGTTATCCATTGTTATAATCCTAATGTGATCAATGATCCTCTATATGAATGATCTACACAGTAAAGGGATTAAATTACCGTAACACCCTACTATGTATTTTATCCTTAAAACACTTGACCCCGTATAAATGATATTTCAGCTTATGTGAAATGAGATCTCCACCATTTATTTTCGTTTGGTCAAGCTCGAAGGAGATCATCCTTTGCTTACTATTCGCCAGATAGAAGCTATAGATTCCATGTTTATGATAGCGCTCCCACTCAATTGCACTACCATGTTCCCAAAAAGTACGTATCACCCTGACCTAAAAGTAGGCTTAACTAACAATTCAAGGAACACGAATAGCCTTTCAAGATTGAGCCTAATCATAACAGGATTAAGATCATTTGATCTAGGATCAACTAGGAGATATTGACTTGAATAGATTTTACGGTAAGTTTAATTAAATCTAAGTCAAAGTTCAATATCGGTCCCTTCCGATGCATACTCCATGCATCCAACCTAAGCTTTACTTTAACCAATGTTCTGGAAAGAACATAGTATTTCTCCAAATACAAGTAAACTCTTGTTGTAGATTATCATATCAGTAAAACCCTGTGTCTGATAAATCTAGGAAACTTTATTCACATAGTCATGTTTACTTTCCAATGTGTTGACGGCACAATAAACAGGATCAAGTATGTGAAAAGGGTTTCAGATGAATTTATACATTATGTACATATAATCATGAAATAAATTATGTGAACCATGCAACATTAAATGTTATTTCTGATCTATATTAATAAGTAAATCTGATTATATTGAAATGAGTTTTATTTAGGGCATAAAACCCAACAGTATATAGTTCTTTCGTAAAGATTTTTATAATAGGGATCCCCGAAACACGCTTTTTATGTCATTATAATTAATATTATCACGTTTTTAGTATTTTATTTTAGTCAAGTTTTTAATATTATCATGTTTTTTTTAATAATTAATTAATATATTAGTATTAAACTAGTTTACAAAATCACACACGTGGCGTCGCTATAGATTAGGGCATTACCCATGGTGCCTTAAGGATTGGACCATGGACGTATGGGAATCCTTGAACGATGAGGGGGACCATTCAGACAGTATCGAATGGAGCATGATTAAAAGCGTTGGCACGTCAGCTTGGGTTTGGCATCTTGCCACACATGCTACCTTGGTCACGAGTGACTAGGTGAGCGATGGTGTTGGAATTTGCCTTATCATAGTGGCAACCTATGGATAGTACGGGTATCTTGGCTAGAGAGCCTCAATGCATGGATGCACTCATGGATGCTTGCGAGCATGACTCGACGGGAGTTGTTCGAGACAAAGAAGTGTGCACGAGGGGCACAGTCGCGCAAAAAATGAGCTCATTGTTACTCGGATGGTTGGAAAGCTGACCTTGGCTTGAAAAGTCAAGGTGCTGCACGGGTGTTCCACTGCCTGAATAGGTGAGCCCATGATACATGGCAATGATATATGAAGATGAAAAATTAAAGGATGAAGTAGGGCTGAGCATGAAATACAGAAAACCGAAAAAACCATTCAAACTGACCTACCGAACACCACTGGAACCAAAACTGACGGAACCAAAAACCAAAAAAATTGCTAACGGTTAAAACTGCCATTGAACAGTCGATTTTTTTGGGTAATAAACCGACCGAAAAAATCAAAGCCGACCGTTATACATATGTATTAATTTATAAAGTTTTTTTTTCTTTATGTATTGTAGTTAGTAATAATATATAATAATATATTATTATTTTATTAATATTAAAGTTAAAAGAATAAGATAATTAGTTTTTGAATAATTAATCTATATCGTTATAGTTGTAGAATGTAGAATAATGTGCTTATAGAATAAATTGGATCATATTTTATAGAAAAAAAAAGTTCAGTTTGGGCAGTTTAAACCGACCAAACTGATGTTCAAAACGGTCGATTTTAAGACAGGTTCTGGATTGGTCGGTCGATTTTCAGATTGCATCAATCCAGATCGAAAACCAAATTTTAAATTTTTATATAGAAAAAAACTGACTAAATCGACCGATGATTGATGAAGCAACATAATAGGGTATTGGTGATGAATGGGATCAAGCTTTGCTAAACTAATTAATTTCAGCATTATTTTTTAATGCCTTGAGACAAATATGTGCTTTACTTTGTCAAAGGGACGTTTGTTAGATAATAGTCCTCTTCGAGACAGGACAAATCTCCTAAAATTGACTCTTCGAGTCAGTGTCAAACCCCATTTGAACCAAAGCTCTATTTACTCATTCCATATCTCACAATAGCCTTACAATTACATATTTATAGTGATTCACACTCTTTAACAATTACTAATAAGCCCCTACACTATTTCATAATGTAACACTTTCCCACCCTTCAAAATCACCTTGTCCTTAAGGTGGTAAAAATAAAAAGAAGACTAAAAAAAAAAACAAGCACAGCAAAAACATACAAAGTATAAAACATTTCAAGCCCACATTTATTTATTTTTAAAAAAATTAGCTTCAAGCCCAGGCCCAAACTTCATAGGGCAAAGAGAGTCTCCATGTCATTCATAATGTGCCGCCTTCTACTTCTCCTTCAGCTTCTTTTGTTTTTTTTTTTTTTTTTGAAAACAACAACCACTATCCTTGGAGTCGTGACCTCCATGTATTCTCATCAATTTGAAGCTTCATCCACACTCTGAACCATATATATTTGCAGAACTTAACCCATAAAAGATGTATATATGTATATATATTTTTTCTGCAAACCAATGAATCCAGAGTAAGGGATCGTCGTCAACTCCACCTCTCCAATGTAATTCTGCAATCCGGCGCGACCATGCCTCTCTCCGCCCGCCAGTAACTGCCCTGCTCAGTCCATCGTCGATCAATTTTGCTCCTCGTCCTCGATCAAAGATCCACCTCCGTTCTGTCAGTAGCATGTGGAACCATTCCCATGGTGTGCCTGCATCAACACTGAAAAACAATCTCTCGTAGCACCACTTTACGATCCACAAACACTACACCAGCATCACCTTCTTCTATGTACACGCAAGATGATCTCATTGCTCGCTTAAGAGGTGGCGAGATTCTCAGATCCCCAATCTCCATTCGAGCAGAGAGCTTTTCCTCTACTGCGATTCAACCTTGGCAATGCTTCGCAGCCATCTCGAATGATACCGATATGATCGACTGAAGAAACATCCATTGGATCCAATGCTAAAGGTACCACATGGTCTTCAATGAGTTCTTCAACATCCACGAATTCCTCCACATCTGCAGGAGTGGATCTCAGAGTAGGTTGTGCCGCTACATATAATTGATCAAATTTATCGTTAATAGTTGTAAAGTGTTGCTCAAGCATAGAACTAATCTTCTCAAATTGAGAATCCAAAGTTTGCTTGAAAAATGACTCCATAGATTTGAAGAGTTGAACAATCTCTTCATCTTCCATGGTTGAGAGTTCTTGCAGTGAATCTTTCACTGTAATTTCTCTCAATGAAAGCACCAATTGTTAGTTAATAATCCTCTTCAAGACATGACAAATCTCCGAAATGCACTCTTTAAGATAGTGTCCATCTCCCAATTGAACCAAAGTTCTATTTACTCATTTCATATCTCACAATAGCCTCACAATCACATATTTATAGTAATTCACACTCTTTAACAATTACTAATAAGCCCTACACTATTTCATAATGTAACAACGTTTTAATGATTTTTGATAATTTCATCAAAGATGTAAAAAAGAAAGAATGGTTCAATGTTCTACAATTTTGAAGACTTCCTTTTTTGCACCTGATCAACTAATTAATGACTAATAAATTAGCTTTTATCGGGGAAAACTAAGTGCATGTTTGGTATCATAACTAAAAAACTATTTTTTGTTTTTAAAAACAGAAAATTGTTTTTAAAAACAATTTGGCTTGTTTGGCCTTGTTTTTTAAAAACAAGCTTTTCGTAAAACAAAGCTTACAAAAACAAGAATTTTAAAAACAACAAAATGTTGTTTTCTGTTTTAAAAACCAATCCACCTTTGGTCAATATTGTTTTTAAAAATCACTAACCAAACATAACTTGTGTTTTAAAAACTTTAAAAACTATTTTTTGTTCTCATTTCTAAAAACAATTTTTTAATACAAAAAACAGAAAACAATACCAAACATGCTCTAAACTTTTTGAGAATTGTTCTCTTGTTGCATTTTCTCCTTAACAATGACATGAAACAAAAAAGACAAATAACATATAATTAAAAATATGAAAGAAATAAGAAAGAGTTTGATTTTGACCGGAGTTAGGCCTTTCATTATAATTTTATTATTATTTAAGAAAAGAAAGCACAAGAACTGCTCTCGACTCGAGATTACTCTGACAACGACATGGGTCTGGGCCATATAATAAACACAAATCCGGGTGGGTTAGTCCAAACCCGATCAGATCCGATCCGATCCAGAGTGGATGAAACGAGACGCGCTGTTGGTGGTTATGTGGTCTACCCCAGTAGCCAATTGTTTTACTTCTCTCTCTATTCCTCTAATCATAACCCAGTCTCCCACTTCAAAATTCAAACAAACAGCCTTTATATTTTCAACAGCAATAAACGACAACTATTTGTTTCAAATTACAATTGTTAATTCTTTCACGTTTACTGCTTCCAAGCAATTGCCCTTTTTGGTTGGTTATATGTTACGTTAAGAGAGCCCCAACTGCTTTCGTTTCCATTTTTTTCTTTTTTAATTATTCTCTTAAAAGTTTTCTCCCAATAATTCTCTTCCACTTTCTTTTTTCTGATTTCTGGGATATTGAAGATTCAGAATGCCGAATTGGGCCTTGACGAACTGTTGCCAGCACAACCAAGTTGTCTTCTTGGCAACTATTGGAGTCTTCACCGTCGTAATCCTCTTGGTAAAACTTTTTTCTTTCTTTTTTTGACAAATAAAATGGAGTCAACGAAACCATGAAAGGGGACTCACTCGCCCATGATTTTGATTACTCCTACATTTTTCTCAATAATCATGAGCTTTTGAGTTTAAGACTCTCCATCTAATTTATTCATTTTCTGTGATCTTGAACTTGTTAAACTGTGGGCTCTTTGAAGAGTTTTTTCTTTCTTGGTAAAATCTTGGCTAGATTTACTTGCAAAATATAGTAGAAGAACTATTATTAGTATTTGGGTCAGTCATTTAGAACTTGCTTGATTAAACAGGCAAGTTTTAGCCTTGCTTAATGGAGTGCAGACATTTTGATAATAGAGTTAATTTGTTAGAGATTAATCTTACTGGGATGATCGAGACATGGTTATATGTATAGAAGTTATTAGAAGTGATTTTGTTTGTGGCCCTCTGTATATATCTTTTGATATTGGTTTTAACACAATGAAATTCACTTGGTCAAATAAGTATGGAAATAGACAGAAATGGAAAATTGTAATTGCTACTTTTTAAAGATTTATTGGGTCATTTTGAGCTTGCATTGATTAGGGTGTGTGGTGCGTCTGAGTGTACGAGTTTTTATCAAGGGAACATGGATCAAAATGATAAGAATTAAGCCAAATCAAATGATAGAGAGGCTAGTGAAATTTGACAAAGAGATGGTTGCAAAGATTTATTAGGTTAGCTTGAGTTTAACATGTTCAACAAGTTGGTTTGACCAATCCACCTTTAAATGACTTCCAAGTTTGCAGACATACTAGATACAACTAACCTAGCTACCTCAAAAAGGAAAAATCAATTGTCATAAGGAGTGTGATCCTATAAAGAAGAATCAACGTACCAACCCCAGAGAATTATTAATTATATACAAATGACAGGAAATGTTAAAATAGTACTGGGCTATTGTAAACAGCTGTATATTTGATGGTCTATCCTTCCAAGACCTCAGCAGAGATTAGGCTTTATATGTTATAGCTTATAGCTATTTCTTTAATGCTTTATTATGTTACCCCTTAATAAATTTAGGAGAGTCTAAGACATTTGACCTCTGTCTCTTTTTCAAAAAAGTAAATTGTAAATAACTGGATATTTCTAACCTAAATTTTTATGTGGATGCTAATATGATTAGGATAATATCAGATTCAGTAGATATTTTAGGATTATCTGTAAGGCATATGAATCCTATTGTTTCCTGATTTTCTATTTCTGCCTCTTCTTTTCCTGTGTTCTTTCCTCTATTTATTAGTGATACTTGTAAAAGCCAAGATGTCTGAACTTATGATAGTCTTATTGATATTAATGATATTAATTTGGCAGCTCTAACGATATTATTTTTGTCGTTGTGCATGTTGTAGCTCTGGAGAACAGTACTCCTCACACCCTTTAAGCTCATCACAGTGTTCTTGCATGAAGCAAGTCATGCTATTGCTTGCAAACTCACGTGTGGTCAGGTTAGAAGATCTTTTTTCTACTCAATGCATATAATGTGAAGTTATTTAATCATGGTTCCTGAAGTAAGTCGCGCAAACTAATATGACCTCATGTGCAGGTGGAGGGAATCCAAGTCCATGCAAATGAGGGTGGTGTCACACAAACGCGTGGTGGTGTATACTGGCTGATATTGCCTGCAGGATGTAATGCACTTTTTTCCCTGGCAACTATTTTTCTATAGTCCACATCCCACTATCAAGTTTGTAAAGTGCAAGTGAAACATTTCATGCTTTATCTTTGACTGAAAATGCATGAATTTTACATTGTCAGATCTTGGCTCATCATTCTGGGGAATGACTTTGATACTTGCATCAACAAATCTCCTCACTGCAAGAATTGCTGCTGGTTGTTTAATTTTTGCTCTGTTTGTGGTGCTCTGTATTGCTAAAAATGTAAGATTGCTAATTCACATATTTCAGCGCATGCAAACATTATTGCATATTTTTTTCTTCAGCTACTTTAAATTGAGGACATACTAATTTTTCCTTTCTATCTTATTCTTCACACAGTGGACACTCCGTGGACTTTGTATCGGTATGTACTTTTATTGAGTATTTGAAAGTAAGGTCAATACTAGATATTCATATGCTTCCTTGTTATGTTCTGATGCTGACTGGTTGAAAATCTATCAGGATTCATCATTTTTCTTGCCTTAATTTGGGTTCTGCAAGAAATGACAACAGTTCGCATCCTTCGTTACGTTATTCTTTTCATAGGTACTTTCTTCTTATTATTTATGTGGTCAAACTCCTCTATTACTTTTTACATGTATTATTACATCTATTGGATTGGAATTTACAGCTACTTTATGTTTGATTTGGTTGATTGCAGGTGTGATGAACAGCTTGTTTTCAGTATATGGTATGTACCAACACTCATCTTTTTAGTAAGTGATTTATTGATTACCAATTCTACACTTGTGTTTGATATTCAAAGGCATATGACAGATATATATGATGATTTAATATCTCGAAGAGTTAACTCCAGTGATGCTGAGAAATTTGCTGAAATTTGTCCTTGTTGCAATGGTGTTGGATGGGGAGTCATATGGTGAGTGAGCATGTTGTTTAAAACTCATTTATATTAATCTTTTGTTGCTCTCTAGACCTTTTTCAAAAGTTAGGTTGCTTCAGAATTTTAAATTCAACAACAAACTTGATGGAAACTCTGGTGTTAATCTGAATTGCGAATATTTGGTAGCAAAATCAATTTTAATAGTTGTGATTGCATTTCAAAAAAAGAGTATGTATATTTTCTCATTGTAAAATGATTTTTTACTAATATTAATGCAATAAACTACACTTGCAGGGGAATGATATCATTTACATTTCTTTGTGGATCAATGTATTTGGGTCTTGTCATCTTATCATGAGGTACAAGCTGCTTTCCTCTAGCCTATAAAAAATTATTGGTAAAATATCATTATTGCTTTTTCAGTAAGCTTATATGTTTTTTCTCACAACACCTTTGTGTTGTTAGAAGAGGCTACTTATCAACTTTGAAATCTTCGTAGCATTTTATGTGCCAATGTTAATATTTTCTTTTTCTTTTTCATCTTGAATAACTTAGTTGGTAGTTAAAGATGACTTTTATAGATGAATTAAATATGTTTTTGTTGTTTTTTCTCTTATTCTTTCCTTTTCAGGATTAGAATCTCGGGTTCAAACTCATCTTGGGGTTGCAGATATATCATCATGTTTCATTCCAAATTTTGTAGCCTGATTCAATTATACTAAAAAGATATTTATGACTTCATTCTTTTAACCCTTTTTATTGAGGGTTACATGTGATTATTTTCATAATTTTTTATAGGAGTTTTGTACTCGTATCTATTTTTTATATAGGAGCTGCAGAGTGATTTAAACATTTGGCATGATCTACGTAATTCAATGTATTTTTATATATATTATATGGATCTTTCGTATGCTGAATTGAAAAACATGGGTAACACTAGAAAACCTAACACGCTACGGCAATAACATGATTTAGGTACACATATCTAAGTCGGTAAAGTGGGTGTTGTTGGGGTTTTCACTTCATTAATCAAATTAAACTTCAGATAAAGAAACTCAAAACTCAAAATTAGTTATAGGGGCCTTTATTATAACAATTAATTATTGTCTCAGAAAAATGGTCCACCTTCTTATTTATTTTCATGCAAGCATTAAGAAGAGAAGGGTTGAACATAGGAAGCTCAGATTGTGGAGAACTTTGACGAGGTAGTAGCTCACTACTCTTAAACCACTTTAAGAGTTACATGGGAAGCCAAAGCTCAATCACCACCCGTGTGTTGATTCATTGTGTTCAACAGGGGTATACTTTAGATCTTCACAACTAACTGAAGCTAATTAAGCAGTAGGGATACATTGGGCTATTTACAAAAATATGGAAAAAAAAAAAAAAAAAAAAAAAAAAGAGAGAGAGATTATACTAAATATGGTATTTGTTTTTCTTAAAAAAAAAACATAAAAATATGGGAAAAAATCATATAAGAAATGTAAGTAAATGACCCTATTTCTAGAGATGGAAATTTATACCGTGGGGATGGGTAACCGCGGCGACTGGCTCCTAATAGGGTGGGTGTTGGGTTTTATGCCCTAAATAAAACTCATTTCAATATAATCAGATTCGCTTATTAATATAGATCAGAAATAACATTTAATGTTGCATGGTTCACATGATTTATTTCATGATTATATGTACATAATGTATGAATTCGTCTGAAACCCTTTTCACATACTTGATCCTGTTTATTGTGCTGTCAACACATTGGAAAGTGAACATGACTATGTGAATAAAGTTTCCTAGATTTATCAAACACAGGGTTTTACTGATATGATAATCTACAACAAGAGTTTACTTGCATTTGGAGAAATGCTATGTTCTTTCCAGAGCATTGGTTAAAGTAAAGCTCAGGTTGGATGCATGGAGTATGCATCGGAAGGGACCGATATTGAACTTTGACTTAGATTTATTAAACTTACCGTAATATCTATTCAAGTCAATATCGCCTAGTTGATCCTAGATCAAATGATCTTAATCTTGTTATGATTAGGCTCAATCTCGAAAGGCTATTCGTGTTCTTTGATTTGTTAGTTAAGCCTACTTTTAGGTCAGGGTGATACGTACATTTTGGGAACACGGTAGTGCAATTGAGTGGGAGCGCCAAATAAACATGGAATCTATAGCTTCTATCTGGCAAATAGTAAGTAAAGGATGATCTCCTTCGAGCTTGACCAAACGAAAATAAATGGTGGAGATCTCATTTCACATAAGCTGAAATTGTTGGAATTATTTTACCAGGATCTTAGATCTACTCACAACTATGTTGATTAACACCCTAAATATGAACTTTCTAAAACGATGAAATAAACACATATAAAGTTTAGGAAACCTTACATTGGGTGCAGCGGAACATAATGACTCCTTCCGTTCAGATATCTAGCCCTTGATTCCTTTCTGTAGCAGAGCATTATCAATATCTGAACCTGGATCTCTTTCTCTGAATCTTTGATGCTGAAACCTCCTTCTTGCTGAAAGTCTTTCTTCACGATCTTCCTCACTATGATTGAGGTATCACTTGCTGTGTGTGGGCACTACTCATACACTAAGAATTTCGAAATTGAAGGAAGAAGAAAGAGAAAGTGGGTTCGGCCAAAGATAGGGAGAGAGAGAGGGTTACTTTTTTCTGAATCAGAAGTGTAGAAATTTAAGTGTAAATTTCTTGAAGCCTTCACTATACAAAGTATTGTCATTTAAATGCATATGATTTTATCTTTTCTGCATATGATTTTCTCAAAAACGCCAATTTTTCAAATTCAACCATTTAAATGCCAATTCTAACTATTTAATAACTATAAATAATTGTTAAATAATATTGTCATTTATCATATTTATTAATTGAACCATACAAAGTATCATAATTAACAAATATGCCCCTAAAACTCTTTCTTTACAATTTCGCCCTTACTTAGTGAAAAATTCACAAATAGACATAGTCTAATTTGAAAATTATAATTGATTAATCAAAACCAATTATATGAGTCTTACAAGCAATATTATCTCAACTAGTGCGGGGACCATGGGTCTATATAACCGAGCTTCCAATAAGCAGATCAAGAATTTATTACTAAAATTCACTAACTTATTAATTCTTCATTGAATCCACGCATAGAACTTAGAATTGCACTCTCAGTATATAGAATGCTCTATATGTTCCACCATATAGACACATCATTAGTTATCCATTGTTATAATCCTAATTTGATCAATGATCCTCTATATGAATGATCTACACTGTAAAGGGATTAGATTACCGTAACACCCTACTATGTATTTTATCCTTAAAACACTTGACCCCGTATAAATGATATTTCAGCTTATGTGAAATGAGTACTCCACAATTTATGTTCGTTTGGTCAAGCTCGAAGGAGATCATCCTTTGCTTACTATTCGCCAGATAGAAGCTATAGATTCCATGTTTATGTTAGCGCTCCCACTCAATTGCACTACCGTGTTCCCAAAATGTACGTATCACCCTGACCTAAAAGTAGGCTTAACTAACAAATCAAAGAACACGAATATCCTTTCAAGATTGAGCCTAATCATAACAGGATTAAGAACATTTGATCTAGGATCAACTTTGCGATATTGACTTGAATAGATATTACGGTAAGTTTAATAAATTTAAGTCAAAGTTCAATATCGGTCCCTTCCGATGCATACTCCAGGAGTATGCATCCAACCTGAGCTTTACTTCAACCAATGCTCTGGAAAGAACATAGCAGTTCTCCAAATGCAAGTAAACTCTGTTGTAGATTATCATACCAGTAAAACTTTATGTCTGATAAATCTAGGAAACTTTATTCACATAGTCATGTTTACTTTCCAATGTGTTGACGGCACAACAAACAGGATCAAGTATGTGAAAAGGGTTTCAGATGAATTTATACATTATGTACATATAATCATGAAATAAATCATGTGAACCATGCAACATTAAATGTTATTTCTGAACTATATTAATAAGTAAATTTGATTATATTGAAATGAGTTTTATTTAGGGCATAAAACCCAACAAACTCCCACTTGCACTAATATAAACAAAAAGTGTGTTTCAAATAATCTCAACACCTCGATATACAAATCAAGTGTAGTAGTAGTAGTAGTAGTAGTAGTAAACTCCTCGTAATAGGATCTGAATGGTTGAATTAAATACAACCTTTTCTCCACCATTACTCTTCCTTAATCACAAAATCATTGATAATGTGAAATTCCTCTCTATATGTCTACTCTCTTAGGATACTGGATTCTATACCTTTGGCAACTACTTTTGGTTAATCAGGAAATTAACACTAGTAGTTTAAGGCAATTTGGAATGGTGCCAAAGATGTATAGAACTTTCCTTAGACTGAATAAGTACCTTTCCTATAACTTTAACATTCAGTCTCTTCCTGGTAGACCTAGAGACTTCAGATAGGTTTTTACACTTCTCCAAAATCACTATTCCACCCCCAGAGTAACCACCATCTTATCAGAAAGATTTTCTAGCACAAAGGCAAATTTCGAAATCTGATATGGTGTAGTCTAAGAGTTTTAAACACACCCTTATAGACTAACATATAGTTCCTCTTCTTAATCTTAAGATTTACTTGATTGTCTTCCAATGTTCTTCTCTTGAATTAATCTGATACCTACTCATTACTCCCACTCAACAGCAGGTGTCTGGTCTAAGGCATACAAAATCATATCTAAGACCTCTCACTATTGATTTAAGAAATTCTTTCATGGCTTTATCTTTTCTGGAATAGTTGAGACTTTTCCTTAGATAAATAAAATCTATGCCTAAGAAGTTGTGAAGCTTCTACAGATTGTCATTAGAAAGAAAATGCTTCAGCATCTTACTAAAGTAAGTTGCTTGCATTAGAGTAAGTAATTACCAGGTATACCACAAGCCATAGGTTTAGATAAACTCAAACCTATAATACTAGGAACAGGATGTTTTGTTAAGTCCATTGAATGGACTTATAAACGAAAATTTCCTTTTATGTCCTTGTAATAGAAAACTTTAGGTTATTCCATGTGAATGGATTAAACCATAGTTCTTTTGGCTTTCTTCTTAGTTTCTTATCTTGACAATCCATTACTTGTTTAAACTCACAATGGATTTTAATCACTAGTGTCTCCCAAGTCATAAGAAAGTGAGTTCCTATAAACTCTCCCACTACGACAAGGTACCGTGAATTATGTGTAAGAAAACTAAATGGTATTGATCTCTTCGGTTGTGACAAGACAACAGAGGCAGTGGGATCATCATATGTAAGATGATAGAACACTTTTGGAATTAAGAATTAAATATCTCCTTTATTTGCTACTTGATTTTCAGACTTAGTCATTATCTTAGAAAAGTAGTATTTGTTTGAACAAATACTTTCTTATCTATTGACTATGGGATGGTCCACCCCTAATCACTTAGAATAGCTAACAAACCATGGTTAACAGTTCTAGCTTTTCTTAAGATTTTGATTAGGTCATCCATGACTCTAGTAATGATTTACATTAAGTATACAACCATTACATCATTCTGAAATTGTATTACCATAGAAGAAATTAGGCAACGACTAGTAACTAATCATCAACATGCAACTCGAAATTTCTGGGGAGGTAAGTTTGGATATAATTCACAAATCAATTTAATGATCTTTGAACTGCATATCTTCTAACTATTTCTCCACCCCTATCTGTTCGCAAGATCTTTAACCACTTACCTTAATGGTTTTAACCATTGCTAGAAATTAATGAAATTTTTCAAACATTTCAAATTTCTTTGCATAAGGTATAATCTAGAGTGATCGTTTTAAGAATACAACGAAAAACTCATATCCACCCCTGAATGTACATCCATCTGCGAATGAGATGAACTACTTTCAGTGGATATAGGCATGTTAACTCTTTGCAGAGATTGATCTTGTCAAATCCACTATGAACAAGATACAAATGTCATAGATTAAAAAAAAAACTGTGGTAGTGTCTTTTGATGACTTAGGTTTATAAAAGAATTCTTAGAATAGTGCAAGTGGATCCTGGTCACAGAATACCTAACTCATATTCCATACAGTTTGAATCCATTAATAAAAGATGGATATTAAACACTTGAGAAAGTGTAACTGTATTGTATCTGGAATTAGAAATATAAGAAAATTTCTGTTTGGAATCTAAAATTAAAGTCAAAGACTTAAATTTATACCAAATATAATGAGTAATTCTATCTTGGACCACCACTACTAATTTAATTCTAAGTCTGATTTGCCCATACAAGTAGGAGATTTCTAAGATTGAAGATTTATATCAATGGGGAATAGAATTTCGGGATTATAATCATATGCGTCATTTAAATTTCTTAAGAGAAAATATAGAATGACATGAAATGATTTATAGACCATTCATCCAATGATATGTTTTGAAGCTAATTCGAAATGAATAAGCTAAGAGGAATTAGGATAATTTCGTTTATAAATAAGAATCCAACGATGCTTCGATTAGCGAATGTCAAAGTAATCTTATTTATACAATCTTCTTGTTTCATATCGTAAAAATACTAGTCTAAGGTGTCATCAATTGATGAACAGCTAGATGTCGCATATACAATATTTATCTTTCGAGATCTAACACTATTATGTATGTCTAATGGTGAAAATCCACTAGGGATTTATCTCATTAGATAAACAAGCCAAGTTAGACCAACAATGAAGATTCGAAATTAAACTACAACTTAATAACAGAAAATAACATGGTTCAATATAAATTCATACACAATTCAGAAATTATAAGCATATATAAAGTAGGAATGACAAGTGAAAATACTAAAACATACAATCCTAAATAATTTCCAAGGTTTTCAACAAACTGATATCAGTGTCCCGTTTAGGCGAGAGTCAAAGCTACCATCCATTGAATAGAGTTGTCAGCTCATCTAAAATGTTAAACATTCTAGCAACCTTTTATTCGATCAAGATTGGAATTCAGCGTTGTCCCGTTTAGGCGAGAGTCAAGGCAATTCTATCTTATGAGCTTCCACCATTGTTTCATAATTTGCAAGTCAAGTATGGTCGCCACCATTAGGGTGATCCATACCATACAAAACACTTACAAACTACTTATCATTCGAGATTAAACGGTGCGAAATTGCTAATGAACGTTCCTCCATTAGGGAGGATTACTCACTAAAACAAATGCGGTGTAAAACCCACAATGGAGATCGAATATCTTAATAATAAAGCTCATTATTTAAAGAGAGTTGTATTTTCTTTGATTCTCTTTATTTAATCTATTTATTTTAAATATATATATTTATTAATTAAAATTTCCAATTTAGAATGAAAAATTCTAAATATAAATTTTAATTTAATATTTATAAATTTTACTTAGATGGATATGAAAATAACATGAATTATTTCCATATTAGTAATAATTTCCAATAAATATTTAGAAAAATATTCAATTTAAGTTGTTACAAAATTAATTTAAATTAATTTACAACTCAAATTTAATTTTCTATAAATATATATTGCATTTCGAAAAATTAAAGTATTCAAGGACACAATTTTCGAAAATGCGTGTTAAAATAAAAAATTAATCCTAGAAAAATTATTCTAATTTAATGTTTGCCCAAAATTAATTAATAAAATTAATTTACAACAAAAAATATAATTTTCCTATTTAATTAAATATATAAGAAAAATTTCAAATATTTAAGTATGATGATGAAAATCAACTTAAATATTAATTTTCTATTTAATTAAATACACTAGAAAAATACTTCAAGCAAAAATATCATCTATCTAGATTTTCCTTTGACTAATTAATTTAATTTCTAATAATATACTTTAATTCAATTTATTTTAAATTAATCAATAAATGAAAAAATCATTGATTTAAGTTGATCCAAGAATTAATTAAAATAAATAATTAATTTACAATTTAATCTATTTTTCAAGATAGATTCAAAATCATCTTGCATTATAAAATGCAATTTCGAAAATTGATTAATAAAATAAAGAAAAAAATATATTTTACTTAATTTATTTTAATTAATCATAAAATGAAAAAATCATTGATTTAAGTTGGTCCAAAATTAAAATAAATAATTTACAACTTTAATCTATTTTTCAAATAAAATTCGAAATTCCAGCATTTAAGAAATGCAATTTAGAAATTTGATTAATAAAATAAAGAAAAAATATATTTTGAAAATTATTTAAATTTAGTTGAAAAAATAAATTTCAACTAAAAATAATTTTCTATTTAATTAAGTGTCATGAAAAATAAATATTTAAGTATCATGATGAAAATTAACTTAGATATTTAATTTTCAAATTAATTAAATGTATTAAATTCAAGAAATAAATAATTAAGTGTAGAGAAGGCTTAATTATTAATCTCTAGTTTAATACTAGGAAAAAATATACTTAAAATAAATTGTACCAAAATTAATGATTTACATAATTAATTTCACAATGTATAATATTTTCCTATTTAATATTAGAAATAATAAGTAGTCTAGAAATAACTATCTAGAAAATATCTTATTTGACTAAGTATCTTTTCCACAAAATTTGAAAAAATATCTAATTTAAGTTGTATTAGAAAAAATCTAGAACTTAAATATTTTCAAATTTAAATTTAATTAAATATCAAAAAATTAAGTTGTAACCACTTAATTTAAAAATATTCCATTTTAAGTTAATATTCGAAAAGATATTAACCTAAAAAAAATATCTAAAATATTCCATTTTAAGTTAATATTCGAAAAGATATTAACTTAAAAATATCTAAAGAATCTTAATAACCAATGCCTAAAATTCCTCAACTTAATTTTGAAATTTTAAATCCAAAAGATATTCAGATTTAAGTTGGTTAGTTGTAGATAACTAAATATCAACTTAAATCGGAATATTTAATGAAAAATTTAAATTAAGCTTCAGAAAGAATCTAGATGGTTATAATTCTATATTTAATTAAATACAAGAAAATACATATAGTTTAGCTTAGAATAAAAAATTCTTTAAACTATAATTTTCTTAAATTAATTTCAAAATAAATGAAATTAATTATGTTGCTAATCAATTTTATTAGGTTAAACTAGTTTAATTAACCTAGTACAGTTATTCAAATCAGGCAAATGGGCCTTCACAATTGGGGTGGTTCATGTGAGGGGGTGCTGGTATCAGTATGTCGTACCCACTACTATGGCTCCCAACTCTCACACAAGGCCCAAAAGAGAGGAATTTAACCTTAATAAAAACAACTGTTATTAATTGAATAGGCCCAAAAACTAAATGGGCCTAAATAAATTCTATCAAGAACTATGATAAATTATTTTAGCAACAACAACCTATATGCATCTATGATAAAATTAAACACATAGGCTCACACAGGCACACTTTGGATGGGTCCTATCATGTTGCTAGGTCATACACAGATGAAAGAAGTTTGTAAATATACCTGTTACAAATTATTATCTTGACCAAGGGAGCCATCAGATCATTAGATCTGGCAAAAAGTAACCATGGCTATTTGCAATCAAGTAATAATAGGTTTTGAAAACTTACAAACAAGCTAAAACACATACTCCTGCAACAAGGTTAGCTGGATAGTTGGATGTAGGATTTATTTAATTTTAAATAAATAATTTCGAAAAATAATTAATTAAATAAATAAAAATTTATTTTCGTAAAAAAAATTTAAAAAAAAAATTAAAAAAATTTCGAAATTTAAAAAAAAAAAAAATTAAACCTACAATTTTGAAAAATTAGGTTTCAACCAACCTAAATATCATTTCAAAATTTGCTAACTACTTTTAAAATTTAAATGTTATTTTATAAATAAAAATTAAATAAAAAATTAAAAAAGATAAATGAATATCTTTTTCAGATTTTAAATGTAATTTAAATAAATAAAATAACAAAATTTAAAAGTTAGCAAAATATCTTATATCTATTTAAAATTACATGATTATAATTATCTTATTTTAAATTTAAATAAGGTCAAATTATTTAAAAAAAAGATTTAATTTAAAAATTTAAAATCTGACCTTAAATTACAAAATAAGATAAGATATAATGAAATTTAAAAATAAGATAGATAATTAAGTAAAAAAGATAGATATTTACTATTTTCAAATTCAAATTACACTAATATCATGAATTAAATTTAAAAAATATTAAATTAATTCATAATGATAATTAGAATTGAATTAGGAATAGTAATAGTATAAATACAGAACTACACAAAAAATCGGAAGTTAATTCCATGAAAAAGCATGAAAAATCGAAGAAAAACGAAAAAATTGTGAGCTATACGGACAGTTTCTCGATCGCAGGAAAATTTCAGCACAACTCCGATTTTTTCGAATCTTCAAAAAATCATAACTAATTCAAATTAAATCGAAATTGAGTTCTGTAAAAAAGTAACTAGCTTAATTTTTTTCCATACTATCCAAAAATATAATTCCAGAAACAGATATTCAATTATTTTTAACGAAAATTCACAAACACCAATCAATCATCAAATAACACTCAATACAACATGATACCATCCAAAAACAAACAAACAATCGTTTTAAAATCCAAATTTCTTGCAAGTAAATCAATTACCATGGCTCTGAGGCCAGTTGTTGGAATTATTTTACCAGGATCTTAGATCTACTCACAAGTATGTTGATTAACACCCTAAATATGAACTTTCTAAAACGATGAAATAAACACATATAAAGTTTAGGAAACCTTACATTGGGTGCAGCGGAACATAATGACTCCTTCCGTTCAGATATCTAGCCCTTGATTCCTTTCTGTAGCAGAGCATTATCAATATCAAAACCTGGATCTCTTTCTCTGAATCTTTGATGCTGAAACCTCCTTCTTGTTGAAAGTCTTTCTTCACGATCTTCCTCGCTATGATTGAAGTATCACTTGCTGTGTGTGGGCACTACTCATACACTAAGAATTTCGAAATTGAAGGAAGAAGAAAGAGAAAGTGGGTTCGGCCAAAGATAGGGAGAGAGAGAGGGTCAGTTTTTTCTGAATCAGAAGTGTAGAAATTTAAGTGTAAATTTCCTGAAGCCTTCACTATCTATTTATAGCATTCCACTAGGGTTAGGTTTGAATTATTTGGCATTAAAATACCGAAAATATCAGTTTAAATTGCCTACAAAAGTGGTCGGCCCTATACAAGTGGATTTGGGCCTCACTTTTTGCAATTTTACAGTTTTATCTTTTCTGCATATGATTTTCTCAAAAACGCCAATTTTTTAAATTCAACCATTTAAATGCCAATTCTAACTATTTAATAACTATAAATAATTATTAAATAATATTGTCATTTATCATATTTATTAATTGAACCATACAAAGTATCATAATTAACAAATATGCCCCTAAAACTCTTTCTTTACAATTTTGCCCTTACTTAGTGAAAAATTCACAAATAGACATAGTCTAATTTGAAAATTATAATTGATTAATCAAAACCAATTATATGAGTCTTACAAGCAATATTATCTCAACTAGTGCGGGGACCATGGGTCTATATAACCGAGCTTCCAATAAGCAGATCAAGAATTTATTACTAAAATTCACTAACTTATTAATTCTTCGTTGAATCCACGCATAGAATTTAGAATTGCACTCGCAGTATATAGAATGCTCTATATGTTCCACCATATAGACACATCATTAGTTATCCATTGTTATAATCCTAATTTGATCAATGATCCTCTATATGAATGATCTACACTGTAAAGGGATTAGATTACCGTAACATCCTACTATGTATTTTATCCTTAAAACACTTGACCCCGTATAAATGATATTTCAGCTTATGTGAAATGAGTACTCCACCATTTATGTTCGTTTGGTCAAGCTCGAAGGAGATCATCCTTTGCTTACTATTCGCCAGATAGAAGCTATAGATTCCATGTTTATGTTAGCGCTCCCACTCAATTGCACTACCGTGTTCCCAAAATGTACGTATCACCCTGACCTAAAAGTAGGCTTAACTAACTAATCAAAGAACACGAATAGCCTTTCAAGATTGAGCATAATCATAACAGGATTAAGAACATTTGATCTAGGATCAACTTTGCGATATTGACTTGAATAGATATTACGGTAAGTTTAATAAATCTAAGTCAAAGTTCAATATCGGTCCCTTCCGATGCATACTCCAGGAGTATGCATCCAACCTGAGCTTTACTTCAACCAATGCTCTGGAAAGAACATAGCACTTCTCCAAATGCAAGTAAACTCTTGTTGTAGATTATCATATCAGTAAAACCCTATGTCTGATAAATCTAGGAAACTTTATTCACATAGTCATGTTTACTTTCCAATGTGTTGACGGCACAATAAACAGGATCAAGTATGTGAAAAGGGTTTCAGATGAATTTATACATTATGTACATATAATCATGAAATAAATCATGTGAACCATGCAACATTAAATGTTATTTCTGATCTATATTAATAAGTAAATTTGATTATATTGAAATGAGTTTTATTTAGAGCATAAAACCCAACAGAAATATCATCTATACGGGGTTAAGTGTTTTAAGGATTAAATACATTGTAGGGTGTAACGGTAATCTAATCCCTTTACAGTGTAGATCATGTTGGAATTTATTTTACCAGGATCTTAGATCTACTAACAAGTATGTTTATTAACACCCTAAATATGAACTTTCTAAAACGATAAATTAAACACATATAAAGTTTAAGAAACCTTACATTGGGTGCAGCAGAATATAATGACTCCTTCCGTTCAGATATCTAGCCCTTGATTCCTTTCTGTAGCAGAGCATTATCAATATCTGAACCTGGATTTCTTTCTCTGAATGCTTGATGCTGAATCTCCTTTGCTGATGATCTTTCTTCACGATCTTCCTCACTATGATTGAGGTATCACTTGCTGTGTGTGGGCACTACTCATACACTAAGGATTTCGAAATTCAAGAGGGAAGAGAAAGAAGAAGTGGCAGCTAAAGATAGGGAGAGAGAAAGGCTTAGGTTTTTCTCTGAAGGAAAAATAGAAAAATTTAAGTGTAATTTTCCTGAAGCCTTCACTATCTATTTATAGCATTCCACTAGGGTTAGGTTTGAATTATTTGGCATTAAAATAATGAAAAAAAAATCAGTTTAAATTCCTACAAAAGTGGCTGGCCCTATACAAGTGGATTTGGGCCTCACTTTTAGCAATTTTGCAGTTTTATCTTTTCTGCATCTGATTTTCTCAAAAACGCCAATTTTCTAATTCAACCATTTAAATGCCAATTCTAACTATTTAATAACTATAAATAATTATTAAATAATATTGTCATTTATCATATTTATTAATTGAACCATACAAAGTATCATAATTAACAAATATGCCCCTATAAACTCTTTCTTTACAATTTCGCCCTTACTTAGTGAAAAATTCACAAATAGACATAGTCTAATTTGAGAATTATAATTGATTAATCAAAACCAATTACATGAGTCTTACAAGCAATATTATCTCAACTAGTGGGGGGACCATGGGTCTATATAACCGAGCTTCCAATAAGTAGATCAAGAATTTAGCACTAAAATTCACTAACTTATTAATTCTTCGTTGAATCCACGCATAGAACTTAGAATTGCACTCTCAGTATATAGAATGCTCTATATGTTCCACCATATAGACACATCATTAGTTATCCATTGTTATAATCCTAATGTGATCAATGATCCTCTATATGAATGATCTACACTGTAAAGGGATTAAATTACCGTTACACCCTACAATGTATTTATTCCTTAAAACACTTGACCCCGTATAAATGATATTTCAGCTTATGTGAAATGAGTACTCCACCATTTATGTTCGTTTGGTCAAGCTCGAAGGAGATCAGCCTTTGCTTACTATTCGCCAGATAGAAGCTATAGATTCCATGTTTATGCTAGCGCTCCCACTCAATTGCACTACCGTGTTCCCAAAATGTACGTATCACCCTGACCTAAAAGTAGGCTTAAGTAGCAAATCAAAGAACACGAATAGCCTCTCGAGATTGAGCCTAATCATATCAGGATTAAGATCATTTGATCTAGGATCAACTAGGCGATATTGACTTGAATAGATATTACGGTAAGTTTAATAAATCTAAGTCAAAGTTCAATATCAGTCCCTTCCGATGCATACTCCATGCATCCAACCTGAGCTTTACTTTAACCAATGTTCTGGAAAGAACATAGTATTTCTCCAAATACAAGTAAACTCTTGTTGTAGATTATCATATCAGTAAAACCCTGTGTCTGATAAATCTAGGAAACTTTATTCACATAGTCATGTTTACTTTCCAATGTGTTGACGGCACAATAAACAAGATCAAGTATGTGAAAAGGGTTTCAGATGAATTTATACATTATGTACATATAATCATGAAATAAATCATGTGAACCATGCAACATTAAATGTTATTTCTGATCTATATTAATAAGCAAATCTGATTATATTGAAATGAGTTTTATTTAGGGCATAAAACCCAACAAACTCCCACTTGCACTAATATAAAACAAAAAGTGCGTTTCAAATAATCTCAACACCTTGATATACAAATCAAGTGTAGTAGTAGTAAACTCCTCGTAATAGGATCTGAAAGGTTGAATTAATTACAACCTTTTCTCCACCATTACTCTTCCTTAATCACAAAATCATTGATAATGTGAAATTCCTCTCTATATGTCTACTCTCTTGGGATACTGGATTCTATGCCTTTGGCAACTACTTTTGGTTAATCAGGAAATAAACACTAGTAGTTTAAGGCAATTTGGAATGATGCCAAAAATGTATAGAACTTTCCTTAGACTGAATAAGTACCTTTCCTGCAACCTTAACATTCAGTCCCTCTCTGGTAGACCTAGAGACTTCAGATAGGTTTTTACACTTCTCCAAAATCACTATTCCACCCCCAGAGTAACCACCATCTTATCAGAAATATTTACTAGCACATGGGCGAATTTTGAAAATCTGATATGGTGTAGTCTAAGAGTTTTAAACACACCCTTATAGACTAACATATAGTTCCTCTTATTAATCTTAGGATTTACTTGATTGTCTTCCAATGTTCTTCTCCTGGATTAATCTGATACCTACTCATTACTCCCACTCAACAGCAGGTTTCTGGTCTAAGGCATACAAAAGCATATCTAGGACCTCTCACTGTTGATATAAGAAATTCTTTCATGGCTTTATCTTTTCTGGAATAGTTGAGACTTTTCCTTAGATAAATAAAATCTATGCGTAAGAAGTTGTGAAGCTTCTATAGATTGCCATTAGAAAGAAAATGCTTCAGCATCTTACTAAAGTAAGTTGCTTGCATTAGAGTAAGTAATTACCAGGTATACCACAAGCCATAGGTTTAGATAAACTCAAACCTATAATACTAGGAACAGGAAGTTTGTTAAGTCCATTGAATCGACTTATAAACAAAAATTTCCTTTTATGTCCTTGTAATAGAAAACTTTAGGTTACTCCATGTGAATGGATTAAACCATAGTTCTATTGGCTTTTCTTCTTAGTTTCTTATCTTGACAATCCATTAATTGTTTAAACTCACAATGGATTTTAATCACTAGTGTCTCCCAAGTCATAAGAAGATGAGTTCCTAGAAACTCTCCCACTACGACAAGGTACCGTGAATTATGTGTAAGAAAACTAAATGGCATTAACCTCTTTGGTTGTGACAAGACAACAGAGGCAGTGGGATCATCATATGTAAGATGATAGAACACTTTTGGAATCAAGAATTAAATATCTCCTTTATTTGCTACTTGTTTTTCAGACTTAGTCATTTTCTTAGAAAAGTAGTATTTGTTTGAACAAACACTTTCTTATCTATTGACAATGGGATGGTCCACCCCTAATCACTTAGAATAGCTAACAAACCATGGTTAACAGTTCTAGCTTTTCTTAAGATTTTGATTAGGTCATCCATGAATCTAGTAATGATTTACATTAAGTATACAACCATTACATCATTCTGAAATTGTATTACCATAGAAGGAATTAGGCAACGACTAGTAACTAATCATCAATATGCAACTCGAAATTTCTGGGGAGGTAAGTTTGGATATAATTCAAAAATCAATTTAATGATCTTTGAACTGCATATCTACTAACTATTTCTCCACCCCTATCAGTTCGCAAGATCTTTAACCACTTACCTTTATGGTTTTAACCATTGCTAGAAATTAATGAAATTTTTCAAACATTTCAAATTTCTTTGCTAAAAGGTATAATCTAGAGTTATCGTTTTAAGAATACAACGAAAAACTCATATCCACCCCTGAATGTGCATCCATCTGCGAATGAGATGAACTTACTTTCAGTGGATATAGGCATATTAACTCTTTGCAGAGATTGATCTTGTCAAATCCACTATGAACAAGATACAAGTGCCATAGATTAAAAAAAAATGTGGTAGTGTCTATGATGACATAGGTTTAGTTACATCAAAGAGTTCTTAGAATACTGCAAGTGGATCCTGGTCACAGAATACCTAACTCATATTCCATACAGTTTGAATCCATTAATAAAAGATGGATATTAAACACTTGAGAAAGTGTAACTGTATTGTATCTGGAATTAGAAATATAAGAAAATTTCTGTTTGGATTCTAAAATTAAAGTCAAAGACTTAAATTCAACCAAATATAATGAGTAATTCTTTCTTGGACCGCCACTACTATTTAAACTCTAAGTCAGATTTGCCCATACAAGTAGGAGATTTCTAAGATTGAGGATTTATATCAATTGGGAATAGAATTTCGGGATTATAATCATATGCGTCATTTAATTCTTAAGAGAAAATATAGAATGACATGAAATGATTTATAGACCATTCATCCAATGATATATTATTGAGCTAATTCGAAATGAATAAGCTAAGAGGAATTAGGATAATTTCGTTTAAAATAAGAATCCAACGATGCTTCAATTAGCGAATGTCAAAGTAATCTTATTTATGTAATCTTCTTGTTTCATATTGTAAAAATACTAGTCTAAGGTATCATCAATTGATGAACAGTTAGATGTCGCATATACAATACTTATCTTTCGAGATCTTACACTATTATGTATGTCTAATGGTGAAAATCCATTAGGGATTTATCTCATTAGAAAAACAAACATGTTAGACCAACAATGAAGATTCGAAATTAAACTACAACTTAATAACAGAAAATAACATGGTTAAATATAAATTCATACACAATTCAGAAATTATAAACATATAGCAAGTAGGAATGACTAGTGAAAATACTAAAACATACAATCCTAAATAATTTCCAAGGTTTTCAATAAACTGATACAAAGGTCCCGTAGGCGAGAGTCAAAGCATCATTTATTGAATAGAGTTGTCAGCTCATCTAAAATAGAAACCATTCTAGCAACCTTTTATTCGATCAAAATAAGAATCCAACGTTGTCCCGGTAGGCGAGAGTCAAGGTTATTCTCATTTTATGAGCTTCCACCATTGTTTCATGTTTCATACGTTTATCTCTAAGTAGTCACCGTAGGGGAGAGTCTAATAGAGACGAAAACTTACAAAACACTTATCAAATGAAATCTTACGGTGTTAAATGCGTTCAACGAATAACCATCCATAGGGGGACGAAGTCTAGCGTCTCGAGGTTATATTGAAAACATTTAACTTTTGTAAGACCAACAATGGAGATCGAATATCTTAATAATAATCAAGCTCATTATTTAAAGTGAGTTGTATTTTCGTTGATTCTCTTTATTTAATTTATTTATTTTAAATATATATTTATTTAAAATTTCCAATTTAGAATGAAAAATTCTAAATATAAATTTTAATTTAATATTTATAAATTTTACTTAGATGGATATGAAATAACATGAATTATTTCCATCTTAGGAATAATTTCCAATAAATATCTAGAAAAATACCAACTTAAGTTGTTACAAAATTAATATAAATTAATTTACAACTCAAATTTAATTTTCTATAAATATATATTGCATTTCGAAAAATTAAAGTATTTAAGAATACAATTTTTGAAATTGCATGTTAAAATAAAAAATTAATCTTGGAAAAATTATTCTAATTTAATGTTGGCCCAAAATTAATTAATAAAATTAATTTACAACAAAAAAATATAATTTTCCTATTTAATTAAATATATAAGAAAAATTTCAAATATTTAAGTATGATGATGAAAATCAACTTAAATATTAATTTTCTATTTAATTAAATACACTAGAAAAATACTTCAAGCAAAAATATCATCTATCTAGATTTTCCTTTGACTAATTAATTCAATTTCTAATAATATACTTTAATTTAATTTATTTTAAATTAATCAATAAATGAAAAAATCATTGATTTAAGTTGATCCAAGAATTAATTAAAATAAATAATTAATTTACAACTTAATCTATTTTTCAAGATAAAATTCGAAATTCTAGCATTTAAGAAATGCAATTTCGAAAATTGATTAATAAAATAAAAAAAAATATATTTTGAAAATTATTTAAATTTAGTTGAAAAAAATAAATTTCAACTAAAAATAATTTTCTATTTAATTAAATGTCATGAAAAAGAAATATTTAAGTATGATGATAAAAATCAACTTAGATATTTAATTTTCAAATTAATTAAATGTATTAAATTCAAGAAATAAATAATTAAGTGTAGAGAAGGCTTAATTATTAATTTCTAGTTTAATACTAGGAAAAATATACTTAAAATAAATTGTACCAAAATTAATTAAATAATTAATTTCACAATTTATAATATTTCCTATTTAATATTAGAAATAATAAGTAGTCTAGAAATAACTATCTAGAAAATATCTTTTTTTTTTTTTGAAATAAGCGTGATATCATTAAAACAAAAGAGACTAGACCTCGTGGTCATTACATAACAGGTTCTCCGGTAACACCGAAACCGGGATAGATCCAAACATATGATGAGCAAAGGCCCATCTAGCCACATTGTGAGCGGCAAAATTACAAGTTCGACTAATAAAAGAAAAATTACAACTAATAAACGATTGAGAAGACTTGGTACAAAATGAGACGTAGTTTTCAAGCGCCCAACGAGATTCCGTCCCATTGATAGCGTTGATCACCACCCTCGAATCATTCTCAACTATAATAAACTTGTGTCCCATCTCCAAGGCAGTTGAAATCGCTAAACAGCACGCCTCAGCTTCTCCGCAAATCACATCAGAAAATTCCACCCTCGCCGTCTGAACACGAACCACTTCTCCAAGATAGTTTCTGGCGACGACTGCAACACACATATTGTCAAAACCCACTTTTACATCACAATTCAGCTTAATCCAATCCTTTGGGGGAGGGGACCAAACTTCCTTGAGATGAAAAGTGGGACTGGGTAATAAAGAAGCATGAATATCAGAATAGGTAAAATATATATCATCAACACATTTTTTCACATCAACAAGGTAATTATTGTGAACTTTATCATTCCGCACCCTCCAAATAGTATCCACAACAATGGAGGCATACAGGAAAGCATCCTCGACTTGAACTCCTCTATGGTTTAGACCCCAGATGAACTTGACCCAATCCCAAACTCGGATCCCAGTATCACAAATGGGATAAAAACCCCAAGGAGAAGATCGCCAGAGGTGAAAGGCCACGTCACATGAGAGGAAAAGGTGTTCCATAGTTTCTTCCCTAGTTCCACAAAGAGGGCAACAGGTATCCTCAATGTGGAATCTTTTGTTGATCACTGATCTTGTAGGAAGCGCATTAGACAAAATACACCACCACAGGATCTTATGTCGTTCCAGAATTTTGCTATTCCAGAGCTTGTTCCAGAGCTTCGGGGCAACCTCACACTGGGGGGCTCTATCCAACGCTTGAACAAGATAAGCAGACTTGCACGAGAAGTTACCATTGCTATTTTGAGTCCAAATCCATCTGTCCATGCCATGGCCAGAGGGTTGGCCCCCTTTTAAGATAGCAGCAACAGTTTCATGATCAAAGCTTTCATTCAGCTTATCCACGTTCCAGTGTCCATTGGAAAGAATCAGATCAGACACTCGGTTGAGGTTATTTACACCTCCCCTGATTGGTTTTGGACAAAAACCTTTATAGTGGGGAATCCATGGATCCTCCCAAATAGCAGTAGTCTCTCCATTAGCCACTAGTTTACAGGCCCCTCTCTTCAAAATAGAGTTAGCCTTCACAACACTCTTCCAGAACCAGGAGTCAGAGTTTTTATACTTGTATTTGAGAAAATCCTTCCCTTTTAAATATTTTGTCGTTAAAACTCTGCAGCACAACGATTGGTTACCAGTAAGGATATTCCACCCCCACTTAACCAGAAACGCCAGATTCATTTCTCTTGTTTTCCGGAAGCCCAGACCACCAAGAGATTTAGGGAGGCACAACTTGTCCCATGCTTTTAAGTGGAGCCCATGATTTCCTTTCTCAAATCCCCACCAGAAGTCCCTAACCAGGCCATCAATTCGGTTGACCATACGATTAGAGAGGTTGGTGGTCTGCATTGCATACATAGGCAACGAAAGGCCCACTGATTTTATCAGAGTTGCACGGCCCGCCTTTGACAAAGACTTAGCCTTCCAACCCTGAAGTTTTGAAGTGAGATTTTCCAGAATAAAGTTGAAGTCAGCGTCCTTTTGTCTTGAACGGAAAAGGGGCAGGCCTAAGTACTTGATGCACCCTTCAGGCGAATCAATCCCCAAAGTCTCCTTGATTTCTCTTCTCATACTCGACGGGGTGTTCTTGCTAAAGAAAATAGAAGTTTTTAACTTATTAACCTGTTGCCCCGACCACAGGCAGAAATTCTCCAGACAATTCCAGAAACCATTAACCTCATTCATATTGGCTTTTCCCATTAGAATTAAATCATCCGCGAAAAAAATATGGGATAGAACTGGACCGCCTCTACTTAGCTTTATGCCTTGAATGCTTCCTTGAGCCAGAGCGTCATGTAGTAGTCTCGAAAGAACTTCCGCTGCCCAAATAAACAGATAGGGCGATAAGGGGTCCCCTTGACGAAGACCACAAGTGGGGATAATTTTTCCAACCTGACCCCCATTCAGACAGATGTTTAAAGTGGTGGTGGATATGCATTGTGAGATCCAATTCCGGAATCTCACAGGGGTCCCACAGCACTCCATCACATGGTCAATAAATTGCCAGTTCAGACGATCATAAGCTTTGACAAGATCATTTTTAATAGCAAAAAAACCTTCTTTGCCTTTCTTTCGGTTGAAAGAATGAATAACTTCCTGAATAATGACGTTATTGTCGTGTATGTTCCTACCTGGGACAAAGGCGGCTTGGGTTGGACAGATCAAGGAAGGTAACACAGGTTTTATTCTGTTCGCTAAGATCTTGGAAATAACCTTATACACTACATTGCAGAGAGAGATGGGTCTAAAGTGACTGGTTCTCTTCGGGTTATGAACCTTAGGAATGAGAACAATATTTGTAGCATTGATACCTCTATGCATATTCCCAGTTAGAAAAAAATCTGACACCGCCTCACAGAAATCAGCACTAACAGACTCCCAGTAGTGCTTATAGAACAGAACTGACATCCCATCCGGCCCCGGAGCCTTATGCTTATTCATGGCAAAAAGGGTGCTTCTAATCTCTTCTACACTAGGGCACTGAAGGAGATTCTCCGACTCCTCCAAAGAAATTCCCTCTTGAAATAGCCGACTACAATCATAGTCCTGCCTGTGATCCTCCCTAGAGAAGATTCCTTTGAAGAAATCAATAAACTCCCTGCCGATAAGCTCCCTACCAGAGATCCATATATTATCCTTGTTCAAAAGACTCTCAATAGCATTTCTTCTCCCTTTAATAGTGGCAGACAGAAAGAAAAACTTAGAGCACTTATCCCCTTCTTTGAGCCAGGAAATCCTTGCTCTTTGTTTCCAATAGATCGCTTTCCTTTCCCGGGATTCGTTTAAAGCGCGGCGAATGTCACACTCCTGAAATTTGAAAAAATTTGAATTTAATTGACTAAGTATCTTTTCCACAAAATTTGAAAAAATATCTAATTTAAGTTGTATTAGAAAAAATCTAGAACTTAAATATTTTTCAAATTTAAATTTAATTAAATATCAAAAATTAAGTTGTAACCACTTAATTTGAAAATATTCCATTTTAAGTTAATATTTGAAAAGATATTAACTTAAAAAATATCTAAAGAATCTTAATAACCAATGCCTAAAATTCTTCAACTTAATTTTGAAATTTTGAATTCAAAAGATATTCAGATTTAAGTTGGTTAGTTGAAGATAACTAAATATCAACTTAAATAGGAATATTTAATGAAAAATTTAAATTAAGTTCCAGAAAGAATCTAGATGGTTATAATTCTATATTTAATTAAATACAAGAAAATACATATAGTTTAGCTTAGAATATAAAATTCTTTAAACTATGATTTTCTAAATTAATTTCAAAATAAATGAAATTAATTATGTTGCTAATCAATTTTAATTAGGTTAAACTAGTGTAATTAACCTAGTACAGTCATTCAAATCAGGCAAATGGGCCTTCACAATTGGGGTGGTTTGTGTGAGGGGGTGCTGGGTTCAGTATGTCGTACCCACTTCTATGGCTCCCAACTCTCACACAAGGCCCAAAAGAGAGGAAATTAACCTTAATAAGAACAACTGTTATTAATTGAATAGGCCCAAAAACTAAATGGGCCTAAATAAATTCTATCAATAACTATGATAATTTATTTTAGCAACATTAACCTATATGCATCTATAATAAAATTAAACACATAGGCTCACACAGGCACACTTTGGATGGGTACTATCATGTTGCTAGGTCATACACAGATGAAAGAAGATTGTAAATATACCTGTTACAAATTATTATCTTGACCAAGGGAGCCATCAGATCATTAGATCTGGCAAAAGGTAACCATGGCTATTTCCAATCAAGTAATAATAGGTTTTAAAAACTTACATACAAGCTAAAACCACATACTCCTGCAACAAGGTTAGCTGGATAGTTGGAAGTAGGATTTATTTAATTTTAAATAAATAATTTCGAAAAATAAATAAAAAAAATTTTAATATTCGAAAAATAAAATAAAAATTAAAAAAAATTTAAATTTCGGAAATAAAATTTAAATTTCGAAATTTAAAAAAAAATATTTAAAATTAAACCTACTTTTTTTTTTTTTGAAAAATTAGGTTTCAACCAACCTAAATATCATTTCAAAATTTGCTAACTACTTTTAAAAATTAAATGTTATTTTAAAAATAAAAATTAGAAAAAATAAATGAAATATCTTTTCAGATTTTAAATTTAATTTAAATAAATAAAATAACAAAATTTAAAAGTTAGCAAAATATCTTACATCTATTTAAAATTACATGATTATAAATATCTTATTTTAAATTTAAATAAGGTCAAAATATCTAAAAAGATTTAATTTAAAAAAAAAATCTTAAAAGATAAGATATAATTAAAAATATCTTAAAATCTTAAAAGATTTTATAAATATTTTATAAAATCTGACCTTAAATTTAAAAAAAAAAAATAAGATATAATCAAATTTAAAAATAAGATAGATTTTTAAGCGAGAAGATAGATACTAATTCTATTCAAATTCAAATTACACTAATATCTTGAATTAAATTTAAAAAATATTAAATTAATTCAAAATGATAATTAGAATTGAATTGGGAATAGTAATAGTATAAATACAAAACTATACAAAAAATTGGAAGTTAATTCCATGAAAAAGCATGAAAAATCGAAGAAAAACAAAAAAAATTCGAAACTGTACGGACAGGTTTGCGATCGCAGGAAAATATCAAGACAAATTTCTCGATTTTTTCAAATCTTCAAAAAATCATAACTAATTCAAATAAAATCCAAATTAAGTTCTGTAAAAGGCTAACTTGCTTAATTTTTTCCATACTATCCAATAAAAATAATTCCAGAGATAAAATCGCAATTATTTTTCACGAAAATTTAACAAACATCAATCAATCATCAAATAACACTCAATACAACATGATACCATCCAAAGAACATACAAACAATCGTTTTAAAGTCCAAATTTTTTGCAAGTAAATCAATTACCATGGCTCTGAGGCCAGTTGTTGGAATTTATTTTACCAGGATCTTAGATCTACTCACAAGTATGTTTATTAACACCCTAAATATGAACTTTCTAAAACGATAAATTAAACACATATAAAGTTTAAGAAACCTTACATTGGGTGCAGCGGAATATAATGACTCCTTCCGTTCAGATATCTAGCCCTTGATTCCTTTCTGTAGCAGAGCATTATCAATATCTGAACCTGGATTTCTTTCTCTGAATCCTTGATGCTGAATCTCCTTTGCTGATGATCTTTCTTCACGATCTTCCTCACTATGATTGAGGTATCACTTGCTGTGTGTGGGCACTAATTATACACTAAGGATTTCGAAATTCAAGAGGGAAGAGAAAGAAGAAGTGGCAGCTAAAGATAGGGAGAGAGAAAGGCTCAGGTTTTTCTCTGAAGGAAAAATAGAAAAATTTAAGTGTAATTTTCCTGAAGCCTTCACTATCTATTTATAGCATTCCACTAGGGTTAGGTTTGAATTATTTGGCATTAAAATAATGAAAAAAATCAGTTTAAATTCCTACAAAAGTGGCTGGCCCTATACAAGTGGATTTGGGCCTCACTTTTTGCAATTTCGCAGTTTTATCTTTTCTGCATCTGATTTTCTCAAAAACGCCAATTTTCTAATTCAACCATTTAAATGCCAATTCTAACTATTTAATAACTATAAATAAATATTAAATAATATTGTCATTTATCATATTTATTAATTGAACCATACAAAGTATCATAATTAACAAATATGCCCCTATAAACTCTTTCTTTACAATTTCGCCCTTACTTAGTGAAAAATTCACAAATAGACATAGTCTAATTTGAGAATTATAATTGATTAATCAAAACCAATTACATGAGTCTTACAAGCAATATTATCTCAACTAGTGGGGGGACCATGGGTCTATATAACCGAGCTTCCAATAAGTAGATCAAGAATTTAACACTAAAATTCACTAACTTATTAATTCTTCGTTGAATCCACGCATAGAACTTAGAATTGCACTCTCAGTATATAGAATGCTCTATATGTTCCACCATATAGACACATCATTAGTTATCCATTGTTATAATCCTAATGTGATCAATGATCCTCTATATGAATGATCTACACTGTAAAGGGATTAAATTACCGTTACACCCTACAATGTATTTATTCCTTAAAACACTTGACCCCGTATAAATGATATTTCAGCTTATGTGAAATGAGTACTCCACCATTTATGTTCGTTTGGTCAAGCTCGAAGGAGATCATCCTTTGCTTACTATTCGCCAGATAGAAGCTATAGATTCCATGTTTATGCTAGCGCTCCCACTCAATTGCACTACCGTGTTTCCAAAATGTACGTATCACCCTGACCTAAAAGTAGGCTTAACTAACAAATCAAAGAACACGAATAGCCTCTCGAGATTGAGCCTAATCATATCAGGATTAAGATCATTTGATCTAGTATCAACTAGGCGATATTGACTTGAATAGATATTACGGTAAGTTTAATAAATCTAAGTCAAAGTTCAATATCGGTCCCTTCCGATGCATACTCCATGCATCCAACCTGAGCTTTACTTTAACCAATGTTCTGGAAAGAACATAGTATTTCTCCAAATACAAGTAAACTCTTGTTGTAGATTATCATATCAGTAAAACCCTGTGTCTGATAAATCTAGGAAACTTTATTCACATAGTCATGTTTACTTTCCAATGTGTTGACGGCACAATAAACAGGATCAAGTATGTGAAAAGGGTTTTAGATGAATTTATACATTATGTACATATAATCATGAAATAAATCATGTGAACCATGCAACATTAAATGTTATTTCTGATCTATATTAATAAGCAAATCTGATTATATTGAAATGAGTTTTATTTAGGGCATAAAACCCAACAGATCATTCATATAGAGGATCATTGATCAAATTAGGATTATAACAATGGATAACTAATGATTTGTCTATATGGTGGAACATATAGAGCATTCTATATACTGAGAGTGCAATTCTAAGTTCTATGCGTGGATTCAACGAAGAATTAATAAGTTAGTGAATTTTAGTAATAAATTCTTGATCTGCTTATTGGAAGCTCGGTTATATAGACCCATGGTCCCCGCACTAGTTGAGATAATATTTCTTGTAAGACTCATATAATTGGTTTTGATTAATCAATTATAATTCTCAAATTAGACTATGTCTATTTCTGAATGTTTCACTAAGTAAGGGCGAAATTGTAAAGAAAGAGTTTTAGGGGCATATTTGTTAATTATGATACTTTGTATGGTTCAATTAATAAATATGATAAATGACAATATTATTTAATAATTATTTATAGTTATTAAATAGTTAGAATTGGCATTTAAATGGTTGAATTAGAAAATTGGCGTTTTTGAGAAAATCAGATGTAGAAAAGATAAAACTGCAAAATTACAAAAAGTGAGGCCCAAATCCACTTGTATAGGGCCGGCCACTTTTGTAGGGAATTTAAACTGATATTTTCATTATTTTAATGCCAAATAATTCAAACCTAACCCTAGTGTAATGCTATAAATAGATAGTGAAGGCTTCAGGAAAATTATACTAAAATTTTCTATTTTTCCTTCAGAGAAAAACCTGAGCCTTCTCTCTCCCTATCTGGCTGACCACTCCCTCTCTCTTTCTTCCCTCTTTAATTTCGAAATTCTTAGTGTAAGAGTAGTGCCCACACATAGCAAGTGATACCTCAACCATAATGAGGAAGATCGTGAAGAAAGACTTTCAGCAAGAAGGAGTTTCAGCACTAAAGAATTAGAGAAAGAGATCCAGGTTCAGATATTGATAATGCTCTGCTACAGAAAGGAATCAAGGGCTAGATATTCGAACGGAAGGAGTCATTTAATTCCGCTGCACCCAATGTAAGGTTTCCTAAACTTTATATGTGTTTATTTCATCGTTTTAGAAAGTTCATATTTATGGTGTTAATCAACATACTTGTGAATAGATCTAAGATCCTGGTAAAATAATTTCCAACAGTGGGGATTCCCTGTCTTGGTGGTTAATGGGGCGGTGGTGGGGGCCAATTTCTGTACCCGAAGCGAGGATGGGGCAGGGACGGGGATAATACTATCCGCACCATATCCGACCCCGATATTAGATATATATAATTTCCTTTTTATTCTTAACATATATATCGTATATTGATAATCAAAATTATTTTGATTATCATCCATAATCAAAATAATATATCATATGCTTAAATTATGAAGATCTAATGACAATAAAGAACGGATGATCATTGTTGATTACATGTGTAAAGATATTTTCTTTTCTATTCTTAATTTCATCTTTGTTTACTTTTAATTTGTTGGTAGGCTTGAGAGATATGAGACTATGATCCTATACATGGGTTATGATTTTTTTTTTTTCAAACTTTGAGACATATTTAGTTTTTATTTTCTACTAGGTTATGCTTTTTTTAGGTAGGTTTATCATTTATCTTCTATGAATTATGAATGCATAATAAATATTTGTAAGAATATTGGTTTAATTTATTTTTTTTCAATTATTTTAAATTAATTTTTTTTTCATTTTACCTTAATGGATACCCGATGGGTTCCCCATAATCGATGGGTATCTCCTTACCCCGAATCCGTTGGTTATTAGACAGGGATGGGGGTTATAAATAGGTAGCGGAGATGGGGGCGGGGATTGCATTCCCCATACATTAACCGCCCAATTTCCATCGCTACCTATTTCTAACTTTATAGATAGTTAATGTCCTTTTTTTTAAAATAATAAAGCAAATGTCATTTTTTACTTTTTAATACCTAAAATACCATTCATTATATAAAAGGTATTATATGTTTTATTCCTTTAATAGAAATTATGAAAAACAATAAATCAAAACCTCTCTACTGAATTTTTGTCAATTATATTTTCATTATATAAAAGGTATTATATATTTTATTCTTTTAGATTTTGCTGCTGTTGTTGTTGTCTAATATGTTATTTAAACATATAATTAATTTTTTTATTAATATATCGTATGATATACAAACAATATACCTTAAACCAATATACATATATCACAAACTTAAACTAATATACTATTAAATGAATTGTTTTCCACAATATACAGTAGCATACAAAAACTATATACCACAATCATAAGCAGATATACCATAGTCAAAAATTAATATACCACCAGCATAGTGAAAAAAAAATTATACAAAAAACTTAATTTAATATTCCACAAGTTTTTTTTTTCTTGTTCTTTCCTTCATGAAATACCAATGAATATAAAATCAATATACCTCAATCAAATATAACTATACCTCATACTTTTTTTTTTTTGAAAAAGAAGAATCATTTAATATAACTATACCTCATACTTAAATTAATATTTAATAGTTTTTTTTTCTTTATATCCTTCACGATATACATATCACATACAAACGATATACCTTAGACCAATATAAATATACCATAAACTTAAACTAATATACTATTAAATGATTTTTTTTTCCACAATATATAATAGCATATAAAAACTATATTCTGCAATCATAAGCATAAATACTATAGTGAAAAATTAATATATCACCAATATAGTGGAAAATATATATATACTAAAAACTTAATTTAATATTCCACATGTTTTTTTTTCTTTTTCTTTCCTTCATGATATACTAATGAACATAAAGACAATATTTTTCTAGTGAAATATAACTATATCTCAAACTTAAACTAATATTACATATTTTTTAATTTCCGTCTTTCGCTCATTATATACCATAGCACATTAAAATAATATACTACAATCTTAAACTAATATACTACCTTTCAGTTATTTCAAAATATATATATGTATACTACCTTTCAGTTTTTTTAATATATTATTGCACATAAAAACGGTATACTATTGTGCAAAATAACTATACTAAACACTTAATTATTCAAGGTTATAATTGTAATTTTATCATCAAATTTTTAACTAAAAGGATATTTTGTTAATTTTTTTAAAAAATAGACATTTATTAACTTAATTGTTAGATTTAGGGTCATTTTGCATCTTGTTGTGTTTTTTTTTTCTTTTCCTTTTTTCCTATTTAGAAAATGAAATATTGAAATTAAAAAAAAAATCTCAAATGTAGAAGCTATTTTTTTAAAAAAAAAAAAAAAACAGAAACTAGAACTTGGTTTTTTTTTTACTGCAGAAGTTGTTTTTTTTAAAAAAAAAAACTGATGAAATACTAAAATACTTTTATTAATGTAATAAATTAATAATTCTATATAATTAAAAACGAATATCTTAACGGTTAGAAATACAAAAACTCATATATAAATGGAATAATTACATAAGACACCTTTTTTTGTAAAATATTTCTATTTTTACGTTTAAGGAATATTTTTTTCTTACATTTTTACTGTTTTCTAAAAAATAATACGAAAATAACATAAAATCAACAAGAAAACTACATAAAAGTAACATCAAAATAACATCAAAAAATAACATACATATAACAAAAAAATCAACACCAAATTAACAAGATTACAACATAAAAAAGACCGTATTTTATGTAAATAAAATCAAAAAAATCGTAAAAATATTTAAAATTCCGTGAAACCGTATTTTTATAATTTTTTTGTTATTTTTATGTTTTTGTGAAATAATCCCTATATAAATTTTACTTGCTTCGTAGAAGCTTTAATACTTGACCACCAATCCACTACCAAAAAACCAATCACCAACCCAAGACCAAAATTAAAACCAGATACAAATTTATGAGAAGTTTCAAAACTCGACCATCAAAACCACTACACAAAACAATTACTACCCACTAAAATAAAAAAAAATAATAATAACTGTAAGAAAAGTAGAAAAGAGAATGAGAATATTCGACAGAATTGCGCTATCATCATCGGAAAAGTTGTCGCTACCGAAAAGTCATTGTAGATAGACATCGAAATTGTCACCAATGTTTAACGTTGGAGTTGTTGCCGGAGTTGGACCTTTCAATTTGACAAAGAGAAATCAATAATATCTATCAGCTAATTAAAAATATAAGACCGAGAAATCGGTTATGTATATTAACCAAATAAAAACTAAATCTTAGAGCTAGTTACGTATAATAACAAAAGCAATAATTTAATATAGAAACCAATTTCGTATGACATAACTAAAATTAAACAAATATATGACGCCTAAAGTAATAAAAAGATGTATCAATTACAAAAACCAGTTACTTAAAAAAGAAGTAATATATATCAAAAAAGAATTTTTAACAAATACTTATAAACTAAATAACAAAAACATGTTACGTCAAATAATTTAGCAAAAATTTAATATAGAAAAACTGGCTACGTAAGACAATTAAATTAAAAGTTAACTCACATTAACCAATTACCTAAATAACTAAAATCTTCTTTACAAGTAGATTCCTTCTTACCATTCTCATTATTATTACTCTAAAACAATATACAAAATAATCAAATAATAAATTACAATTGAACATTAAAACATATTAAAGATAAATATGCATTAGGAACCCAGTTTTAAAACAACAGATTCATGAGAAATCATTACCAAAAACTGAACAGAAAATAAAACATTATAACCAATCTCAATAATAACATAGTACATACTTTATTTCGACCTGCTCCTTTCTTTCATATCTTTATTTTTCTTAGCAGTATCAACTTTCTTACCAAGCTCTAGCTGATTAGAATTAAAGAATATTTCCATCTGTTAAAAAATAAATACAAAATTCAAAAATATAATTCAAATAATATAGCAACTATGATAACAAACATAATTAATCAATTTTAAAAAATGAAACCAATTTTTAGACTCTTGAATAATAAAATTTGAACAAAAAATAAAACCAGTTTCATCTACAACATAATGAAAAAACACAATGCAAAAATTTATAACCTAAAAACAATACAAACTTTTAAAACTAGTATCAACATTTAAATAAACTAAATTTTTCATTAAAGAGTAATTTGCAGCATGTAACACCCCGATTTCCCGAGATGTCACATAGGATAGTCCTTATAAAACAATTTAATAAAATAAAAACAAACAAATACTTCTTTATTGAAAAATATTCAAGCATGAGATCTCATTGTTTAAAACAAAATTCTTTTAGTACTGTAAACTTAAATAAGAACTAGTTAAGTCAAAATAATAGTTCCAAAATGTTTAGCAGATAAAAAAAACATTAAAAGCAAAATACTGTGCCAGCCCCCTAACATGCGGTCCACGCCTCGAGCTCTTCATTCTCACTGCTTAGCCTTACCCTTACCTGCACACAGAGTACCCGTGAGCTAACGCCCAGTAAGAAGAGCTATGTAGGACATAACCCTCCTAACTAGTTACTTGACATAATTTGCTCTTTAATATTAATCAACAGTAATTCACATTCCATAAATATATCCACAACGCATGTTGTTCTCACATGCACACATCAAGTCTCATACCGCACATTATACTCACATACGATAATCAACTATTATCTCATGTTGATCAGACATAAGGTAACCTACCCTGCCTTGTGTTATTCTCACACTTGGCATCCAACATGGCAATTAATTACCATAAGTTGTACTCACCCATGATAATGTTATAACCTGCAAGTGTTATGCTCACACAAGCAGCAAGACCCTAATATTATTCTCATGCTAACGATGCTCACAAAATATAAGGAAATCACAACACAATCAAATTAAATAGCAAACCAACCCAAGTTGTATGCATAACATACACCCTGTGTACATATGCCCACTCTTCTTACCTCAGTTGCTAAGACCACACTTGCTACCTCGAGCACCTCAACGAATTTCCTTGTTGAGAACAAGATCCTAGACATTCATTAACAAAATAATACACTCAAAATACATTCAAGTATGAATCTCTAAACTCATACAGAAACTTACGTAAAAATACGTAACACATAGGTTCATTTCACTTGCATGACACACCATACATAAGCATTTATTATTTTGATTCACACAAACATATTGCATGGACTCAAACAAACATTCTTAACGTAAAACATGAATTCATACAACACATTTTTACGTAAAATTTACTAAAATACTATTTATTCTTATTAAAGTCCAAATAAATAGTTAATTAATCACCAATAATTATAATAAATACCTACAGCAACTAATAAATTATAAAACCTATTCCTTTTGATATCATAGGCAGTAAATGGTATTACAAAAATACATTTTACTATTTTAACAATACTTATCCATTTTTCATAATTAACTTAAGCATTAATTAAGTAAATTCATGAAAAATACCAAAATTGATTAAAAACCGAATCTAACTCTTCTAATACACTTTATAATCTGTAATAAGTCATAAATAATTTTCTTTGAATTTTCTAAGCAACCTAGGTATTTTTCATAATTAAAATAAGAAATAAAATCAATAATTCATGAAAAATACATAATCGCTTAAAAATTCAATCTACCAATTTTATAACAGTTTATATATCATAGTCCATCATATAAAATAAATCTAGATTTTTCTGAGCAACCTAAGTATTTTTCATAATTAATTTAATAAATAACACAAATAATTCATGAAAAATACAAAATTAACCGAAATTCGAATCTACCAATTTTTCAATAGTTTATATCTCATAACTAATCATATAAAATATATTTAGATTTTTCTGAGTAATCTAAGTATTTTTCTTAATTAATTTAACAAATAAACCAAATAATTCATAATAAATCAAATAATTGCAAGAAAATTATCAAACTTCATAGTAGGCCTAAGAACACCTAGCACAAGTCAAGAACTGAAAGAAAATCGAAAAATAACCTCCAGAAACCCCTGAACGGAGTGTCGCCGGAGTTCTCGTCGGTTTCGTCGCTGGTAAAGTGTAACTTTGTCTCCGACTGCTCTTGAAGCGTCCTTTCGATTGGGGAAGCTCTCCACAATGCTCAGGACCTCAAAACGATCAAGAAAAGTGGTCCGAGAAGGCAGATCGGGGTTGTCTTCTTCGTTGGCGGTGTACCGTCTTTAATGGAGTCCAAAATTTTGGATTTTCGTTTTGGACGTTAAAGCTCCGTTTTCTTACGTCAAAAACAATCCTTAGGGTCCCATGCACTCAAATATAACCTCCCTTGACCCAAGAACAAGCTTAAACACGTTCGAATTCGAGTCCGTAACTAAGCCGCACCTTTGAAGCTTCAAAAATGGCGAATCTCAAAACGACGACTTCCGCCCCTTATACAACGTTAAAAAGCTTCCTTAGGTCGTATATAAGTGATCCCAAACCCCCACGTTCACCCAGGTTTCACTCCGCTTGAAGAAACAAAAAATTTCGGTATCGTATACGCCGTATACGTGCTCTCTCTCTCTCTCGTTGGTTCTCTGTTTTGGGTGAACGAAAATAGAGTTTAAAACTTAATTTCTATCATGTTTAAACCCAAGCAAAATATCGCATTGAACCGAAGTGGAGCGATTCCCATTCCACCAAAATAGGCGTTCGGTTCCGTTGAATCGTTCGTGTGTATATACGTATATAACAGTTAATAATAATAATAATAATAATAATAATAATAATAATAATAATAATAATAATAATAATAATAATAATAATAATATACCCATATAACAATATCTAGACATATGTATCTATTAGGCATTATGCACATGCCAATAAAATCAAATATTATATCATCATAAAAATAATCCCATACATATTTAAATCCATAAATATGTAAAATAAAAAAAAATACTCTCAGCTAAATAAAATTACAAAAATACCCTTTCGGAGTTAGCGGATATTACACAGCATAACCTCCTTAAGTGGCTAGGTTTTTGCAACTAACCCTCAATTCTAAAATTTTGGTGGTAAAAACCCCCTAAACTCGTGTTCTGTTAACAGTTTAACATTTCCATCCATTTTTAGCTGTTAACTGTCATGGTGGAATGTCTACGTGGACACAGTGTACACGTGACACAATTTTATTGGTTCATGTAAATAAATATTAAAAAATAAAAAAAATAATTATTTAAAAAATAAAAAAATAAAAAAAATTCTTTTTCTTTAAAAAATAAAAATAAAAAGTACTTTAAAAAATAAATAATAAACAAACAAATTATAAAAATAAAAAAAATATATATATTTTTTTTTAATTTTCCCTTCTTTTTTTTTTTCTTCTTCTTCTTCCTTTTTATTTTTTTCTCTTTAAACTGAGAGCCCATCATAACCCACCACTAACACCCACATCACTCACCACCATAACCCCATCTCTTCCCCGTACTCTCTCACTTAAGAGTAGGTATGAACATTCATTTAACCTAAAGACTAAAATCCCAGAAATGAACATAATCACATTTGGAAAAAATTAGAAACCCATAGTCGTTCAAATGGGAATCTCACACCATTCATTCCGACCACCACCACATAATCGTGAATGAGATTCAAACAGTAAGATCCAACGCCCAGATCTCTTCGCACGACACCACCACCACCTCCTTCCCAAACCTCCCTCGAACATACCACGCCGATTCTCCCATTCTGGATCTCTCTCACTCCTCTTCTTCTTACTAGTGGTCGTCGAGGATAATAGGAGGTTGGGACGATGAAGCTTCGAATCTTGACGAGCTTGAGGATGAGATAGTTGTCTGGAGTTAGGCTTCTGAGCTAAGGAAGGACAATCTTGTTCTTTTTTGGATCTAGTATTTTTTTTTCATTTGATTTGTATTTTTGTTTGCTTTTGTTGGATTTGATGGGTTTTAGTTTGATTTTGTTGGAATTGAATTTGATTTGGGTTTTATTTTGATTTTGTTTGATTAAGAACTAACAAATAGGTTTCGATATTAGTGGTAGTGGTTTCAGTAGTTGTGGATGGTGGTGGGCTGGGGTCTGTTTGGAGGGATTTGTTGGTGCGATTGGTGGTCCGATTGGAGAGGTGAGGCTTTGCTTACTGGTTTGTGGGGTTGATTACTGTGGGTAGTGTTTGGTTGGGTTTTGATTATTGTTGGGTCCGATTGGGTTTTGGGTAGTGTTTGGATGGGTGGCTGTGCGATAATGAACTGAGGGAGGGAGAGGTGTGTTAGGTTTAGGTTATGGTTTTTTTTAGCAGAGAAAAATATATAAGAAGACGAAGAAGGAGGAGGAGGAGGAGGAGGGCGTAGGGAATTAGGGTTTTTTTTAGTTTTTTTTTTTTTTTTAATTTTTAAAGAAAAAGAAATTTTTTTATTTTTTATTTTTAAAATAATTAATTTTTTTTTAATATTTATTTACGTGGACCAATAAAATTGTGACACATGTACACTGTGTCCACGTAGACATTCCACCATGGCAGTTAACAGCTAAAAATGAATGGAAATGTTAAACTGCTAACAGAACATGAGTTTAGACGGTTTTACCACCAAAATTTTAGAATTTGGGGTTAGTTATAAAAATGTAGCCACTTAAGGAGGTTATGCCGCAAATTATTCTTCATTAAAAGATGCAGAATAAAAGCCAGTTTCATAAACATAATGAAAAAAATACAATGCAAACAAAATATAATGTAAAAATGATATAAATTTTAAAAACTGTTTTCATCAACATTAAAAGAAACTAATTATTTCAATTAAAGCAGAAAAAAAAAAACCAGTTTTATTAACATCATACTGAAAAAACACAATACAAAAAATTATAATATAAAAATGATACAATAACATCATAAAATGAAGAATCCCCATTATAGAACCCTCAAAACCTCTGAAACTCAATTCGAACTTGTGAATCCAGTGAAACTAGTTTTGATCTAATGAAAAATCATAACAATACATAAATGATAAACAATGAATATAACTGAAACCAGTTTTATCAGTCAACCAAAAAAAAAAATACTAACAGATAAAAGTAAAACAACACACAATGTCTTCCATGCTATTTATAGGATTAAAATAGTAGTTATTCTTGATATAATCTGTACAGAGTAATTTATTCCCTTCATTGTACACATGTCATGCAGCCGTACCCATTATTAACTGTTCGAAATATGGGTATAACATCTGTAGTACACCTCCTAAAAGTGGTGTTTTGGTAGATCTCACTATCTGTTTCAACACCTAAAAAAAGTTTTTTAGTATATATATATATATATATATATTATATAATTTTGCGCATTGTAGCTATTTATGACTACTTATAAATTTTTAGAAATTTTCAAATAATTTATAGTACCAAAATAAGGTTTTCAAATAGTTACTTACCACGTGTATAAAAAAAATAATCATGCATGCAATGCAATATTTAAAATTTATTTTTGGCATTGTAAACTACTTGTCATTTTTTTAAAAAAAAATTAAGAGATAGTCTTAAATAACTAAAATGTTCACGAATATTGAAAAAATAGAGTAAATTGTTTTTTCTGGATGTCATAAAAAATAAGTATCTACCAAAATAACTCTTTCGATGGTGTATTATAGATATATCCAAAATTTATTATTAATATTATTGTAAACGTAAAAAATATGTGTAAAAATTTTAAAAAAAAATCTTCTTACATAAATAAAAAGAGTGACAATTTAAAAAATATCCTAGAACCGCTTTTATTTATTTATATATCTATATACTAGAAAAATACTACGTGCCAAGCACGTATACTTAGTTTTATGCTAGGTATTTTCTACTTTATTTACAAATAATACAATAAATAATTGAAGAAAAAATATTATTAATTATTGTTTGAAATTATTTTTAATGTGTACAATAAATAAATAATACATTTTACATTAATTAATGTAAATAATGGTGTTACAAATTGAAAGTATACTGAATGCAATATATTAACACACAAAAAACTCAAAATCGTGAAGCATTAAACTGAATCATTTATCATAATCCACTAATTGTTAGAGTTTCTAAACAATTAAAATATTAATCTCAATATTAGGTATTTATTGAGATTATAAGAAATAAAAGATTGCAAATAATTGAAACACAAAGAGGTAAGCATAAGAATTTTAAAAACATTGAAGAATCATTATTCGACTTCAATAGATCCGTTTGTTTCTGTAAAATGTCAATTAAACTAAAACACTAATGTTCCATGATCATACACATATATTAGGGGTGTTCAATAAAATTTACAAACCGCTCAACCCGAATAAACCGCCCAAACCAAACCGAATAAACCGACAAAAAATACAACCCGAAATAATATAATGAAAATCCAACCCGCCCAATGAATATATTGGGTGGTTTACAAATTATTCTAAACCGCCCAATTAACCCGAATAAACCGAATTAAACCGATTTATATATTTTTTAATAAAAGTGTATATCTTATATTATATAAATTACATTTATTAGTTAAATTATTTTGTATTTAAAGTTTGGACATTTTAATTTTTAACTTAAAACTTAGATTTTATAGTTAATAATTTTTAATGTATTTGGATATTGAAGTTAAAGTTTAAAATCTACACTATATTATCACTTTTTTTATTATTTTATTCAATTATTTTATGTTTACTCAATTATATTTATCTTATATTAAAGTTCTTAAAATTAATTTAAACTATAGCATTATTTAACTTGAAATATAAATAATATATTTTTATTTTTTTAACTTTTTTGTTACTTGAATTCTAGAAACGAACAATAATAATTATAAAAAAAAAAATGAAGAACGGTTTGGACGGGTTAACCCGACCAAACCGACAAAATCATTGGGCGGGTTGAACTTTTTCTAAATTTTCATTGGGCGGGTTACGATTAAATTTTGCAACCCGATATTTATATTGGGTTAATAAAAATATGCTATAACCCGACTAAACCGACCGACGTACACCCCTAACATATATATGCCAAAATCATCACCTAAAGGGTCAATCGTATTTTTTTTTTTTTGATTTAATGATATTTATTTTATTTATTTTATTATATATAAATAAAAAGTGATCTATGAATTTCTCATAAACCATTTTATTTTTAATATAAATAAAAAGTCACCCATGAATTTCTCATAAACCAAGAATTCTGTTATATAGGCACACTTTATATAAAATAGATATATATAAAGGAGAAGTATGAGACAGTGATGTGGCGGTCTAAAATCACTTGAAACACTTCTAATTAATCTCTCCTTAATTCTCTTACTTTTTAATTTTTTATTAAGGTAAAATCATTTAAAATACATTATTATTTTAATTGATATTTTACTATTATCCATATATTTATATATATATAAAAAAAAAAAAAGAAGTATGAGGCGGTGATGTGACACTCTATGATCTCTCTAATGAGTATTATATGTTCTCTCCTTAATTGGGTAAATGGCGGCAAAATCCCCAATACTTTGGTTTTAGTTTCACTAAACCCCCATAACCCAAATTTCTGCGGGTAAACCCCTAAAACCACTATTCTGTTAGCAAAAACACACTTCCGTCGAAATTTATTAGCTGTTAATTGCTAGGTTGGACTGGACCGAGAACACGTGGCACAATTTTATTCGTCCACGTATAAAATTATTTAAAAAAAATTAAAAAATTAAAATAAAATTAATTTGAAATTTAAAAAAATAATTATAAAAAAAAAATAATAATTTTCTTTTTCTTTTTTTCCTTTCTTTCTTTGTCTTTTTTTCCTTTCTTTCTTTTTCTTTATCACAGTAACCTTCCCAGCCACCACCCACCACATCTTCCTTCCTTCCCAGCCATCCCCATCACCACCATCTTCCTTCCTTCCACCACCCACCACCATTCCCTTTCTTCCCAGCCATCACCACCATTCTCTTCTTCTTCTACCTGAAATAATAAGCCCAGAAAAAATCAAGTTCTTCCCAAAACTAAAACCAGAAAAATCACATTGAAAACTAAACTCAAAAAAATCATCTTCTTCCTCAATCACACTGTTACCACCACCACCATTCAAATCACAGAAAAAAAAACAATAACAAAACAAGGCTCAAACTAATTCAAACAAATCTAAATCCAACAAATACACACATATATATACGTATATACGAAATCAACCCCAAAATTATTATTTGAAAACCCTAAATATATAGAGAAAGAGAGGAGATCGGGAAAGAGAGGAAGAGAGAGAGAGAGAGAGAGAGAGAGAGAGAGAGGAGATCAACCGTGGCTGAGATCGATCGGCGCTGAGATCGATTGGGGCTGAGATCGATTTGTCCGCGGCGGTTCTCGTTGGCTGCACCTGGGTCGGTCTGCAACGGCGACGACGACGGTGCTGGCTTGGTGGTCCTCGGCAACGGCAACGGAGCTGGCTTGGTGGTCCTCGGCAACTGCGGCGGCCCACCTGCAACTATTCGAGAGAGAGAGAGAGAGAGAGAGAGAGAGAGAGAGAGAGAGAGAGAGAGAGAGAGAGAGAGAGAGAGAGAGAGAGAGAGAGAGAGAGAGAAGAAGTGTGATGTAGCTGAAAAAGAAAAACAAACGAAAAGAAAGATAAAGAAAAAAGAAAAAAAGAAGAAGAAAAAGAAAAAGAAAGAAAGGAAAAAAGAAAAAAGAAAAAAAAATGAAAAAGAATTTTTTTATTTTTTTATTTTTAAAATAATTAATTTTTTAATTTTTTTAAATAATTTTTTACGTGGACGAATAAAATTGTGCCACGTGTTCTCGGTCCAGTCCAACCTAGCAATTAACAGCTAAATTTCGACGAAAGTGTGTTCTTGCTAACAGAATAGTGGTTTTGGGGGTTTACCCGCAGAAATTTGGGTTGTGGGGGTTTAGTGAAACTAAAACCAAAGTATTGGGGGTTTTGCCGCCATTTACCCCTCCTTAATTCTCTCTTTTCTTTAATTTTTTATTAGTTTTATAATATTAATTAATATAAACTATATTTATTCACTCTTTAATTCACTCAGTTTTTATCTTTTTATTTTATTTTTCAAAAAAAATGATAACTCTAAAAAAAGTAATATTTTATTTATTAACTTTTTAAACTCATCACTTACGTTTAAGTCTTTTTTGAAATTATTTTTTAAAATATTATTAATTTTTTTTATATTTGTATCAAAGTAAGATACACTAGTTTTTTCTACAAGTTTTAAATTAAAAGAGTTTGGTGTATTTTGATTTACTAATACGATATCATTTCTGTTTTTTAAATCTTAATTATTTTTTATTATCTACTATCATAAATTTTATATTATTATGATATTGTGTAGGGTTTTTTTCATTTTTACACTTCAAAATAATTTTCTTTACATTAATTGGTGCAAGGATGGTTTCCTAATAGCAGACTCAAACAATAAAAATAGAATTATTTTCCATTTTATATGTTACATGCAGGGCCGGCCCAAGCATTGGGCAGCTTGGGCCATTGCACAAGGCCCTCATTTTTCTAAGGCCCAAGTTTTTATTTATTTTTTTTAAAAGGCCTATTTTTTTTTCTTTTTTTTCCTATTATTTATACATAAATAAAAAAAAATTAATTGAAAATTTATGAAGCAATTTTTTTTTAAAAAAAGCTACTAATAAAATTGTAGTTTTAATTTACATGGTTTTTTTTTTTTTTCTTTCTAAAGGGCCCAATTTTAAAATTTTGCACAAGGCTCCTAAAATGTTTGGGCCGGCCCTAGTTACATGTACACAAATTTCATTCTAATTTTTCACTATCAATGTTCATTCTCAAATATAGATTTTTACTTAAAACATAAATTTTTCAATAAATATAAATTTTTCTTATAAATAATTTTAATATTTTGATCAAATACAATCTTGAAAATATTTGTTTAGACATATATTGATCAAAATACAATATTCAAAACATTCTAAAATCGTTATATAATTTAATTATCACTAAACAAAAGACAACCCCACGTGAATCGCGGTTTGTTTCCTAGTTTATATTATAAATGAAGATTATATAAGAATTATTATAATATTAACAAAATAGTATATTTAATCATATAATTATTTTGTTAAAATTCTTTCCGACACACAGAAAAATAACATGATTTTTTTTTTTTGAAGGTAAAACTTTATTAACAAAACAGGAACAAAATCAAGGAAGGTCAGCTTTACAAAAGGTAGCTAACCACCTAGGAAAAGAATGAGTGAAAATATGAGTATTCTTAGTATCAAGACATTTCCTTGCTAACATATGGGCACACTCATTATTGTTTCTATGAACATGAACAATGTTTGTACAATTAGAACTTTCCATCCTAACTTGAATCTGGTGAAGCAAAGTGCTAACAGCACTTAGCTTGTTGTCCCTGTTTTTGATTGCATCAACAATCTTTTTGCAGTCCGATTGTATTTCAAGGGGCATGTTGGCTGTGTGAGGTTGGTGCTTGAGAGCTTCCAAAATGGCCCAGGCTTCAGCCATCTCCACCGAGCAGCAGCTGTGATGATAAACCATACCAGCAATCAGCAACTTTCCTTCCTAGTCTCGCCAAATGAAGCCTGTGCCTACTCCAGCAGTACCGGTATTCATAGCAGCATCACAGTTGATGCTAATGTGTCCAGTTGGTGGCCGAATCCACTTTTTCGGTTGCTGGTGCTTCATGTCTAGGGTCGTAGGCTGCTCCTTTCTGTTTTTCGAGTCGGGGTAGGCTGTGAAGATCCAATCCAACAACTGAATCCCATTCATGACTGGGAGTTTATTCCAATATCTGTTGCGGTTTTCCCAAATGGCCCACATTATTTTAATGGCTTCTTCAAACTCACTCTTGTCAAGATGTTCCTTTAAAGTCACCATTATGTCAAACATAGATCCATTCTTGAAATGAGCACATTTGTTGTACCATGGTACAAGTTTCCAGATAGTTTTAACTTTAGCACAACCCCATAATGCATGGGTGAGAGTTTCAGCTTGATGACCACATAAATCACAGCTAAGATTAACATCCATACCTCTATGTGCTAAGTTAGTTTTTGCTGGCAGCCAATTATGACAAACTCTCCATCCAAAAAGCTTCATTCGGGGAGGTAAGTGTTGGGTTTTATGCCCTAAATAAAACTCATTTCAATATAATCAGATTTACTTATTAATATAGATCAGAAATAACATTTAATGTTGCATGGTTCACATGATTTATTTCATGATTATATGTACATAATGTATAAATTCATCTGAAACCCTTTTCACATACTTGATCCTGTTTATTGTGCCGTCAACACATTGGAAAGTAAACATAACTATGTGAATAAAGTTTCCTAGATTTATCAGACACAGGGTTTTACTGATATGATAATCTACAACAAGAGTTTACTTGTATTTGGAGAAATACTATGTTCTTTCCAGAACATTGGTTAAAGTAAAGCTCAGGTTGGATGCATGGAGTATGCATCGGAAGGGACCGATATTGAACTTTGACTTAGATTTATTAAACTTACCGTAATATCTATTTAAGTCAATATCGCCTAGTTGATCCTAGATCAAATGATCTTAATCCTGATATGATTAGGCTCAATCTTGAAAGGCTATTCGTGTTCTTTGATTTGTTAGTTAAGCCTACTTTTAGGTCAGGGTGATACGTACATTTTGGGAACACGGTAGTGCAATTGAGTGGGAGCGCTATCATAAACATGGAATCTATAGCTTCTATCTGGCGAATAGTAAGCAAAGGATGATCTCCTTCGAGCTTGACCAAACGAACATAAATGGTGGAGTACTCATTTCACATAAGCTGAAATATCATTTATACGGGGTCAAGTGTTTTAAGGAATAAATACATTGTAGGGTGTAACGGTAATCTAATCCCTTTACAATGTAGATCATTCATATAGAGGATCATTGATCACATTAGGATTATAACAATGGATAACTAATGATGTGTCTATATGGTGGAACATATAGAGCATTCTATATAACTGAGAGTGCAATTCTAAGTTCTATGCGTGGATTCAACGAAGAATTAATAAGTTAGTGAATTTTAGTGCTAAATTCTTGATCTACTTATTGGAAGCTCGGTTATATAGACCCATGGTCCCCCCACTAGTTGAGATAATATTGCTTGTAAGACTCATGTAATTGGTTTTGATTAATCAATTATAATTCTCAAATTAGACTATGTCTATTTGTGAATTTTTCACTAAGTAAGGGCGAAATTGTAAAGAAAGAGTTTATAGGGGCATATTTGTTAATTATGATACTTTGTATGGTTCAATTAATAAATATGATAAATGACAATATTATTTAATAATTATTTATAGTTATTAAATAGTTAGAATTGGCATTTAAATGGTTGAATTAGGAAATTGGCATTTTTGAGAAAATCAGATACAAAAGGTGTTAAAATTGCAAAATTGCAAAAAGCAAGGCCCAATCCACTAAGTGTAGGGCCAGCCACTTTTGTAGGAAATTTAAACTGATTTTTTCATTATTTTAATGACAAATAATTCAAATCAAACCCTAGTGGAATGCTATAAATAGATAGTGAAGGCTTCAGGAAAATTACACACTTTTCTTCTGACTTTTTCTATTCAGAAAAATTGAGCCTTCTCTCTCCCTATCTTTAGCTGACCACTCTCTCTCTTCTTCCTTGATAATTTCGAAATCCTTAGTGTATGAGTAGTGCTCACACACATCAAGTGATACCTCAATCATAGTGAGGAAGATCGTGAAGAAAGATCATCAGCAAAGGAGTTTCAGCATCAAAGATTCAGAGAAAGAGATCCAGGTTCAGATATTGATAATGCTCTGCTACAGAAAGGAATCAAGGGCTAGATATCTGAACGGAAGGAGTCATTATATTCCGCTGCACCCAATGTAAGGTTTCTTAAACTTTATATGTGTTTAATTTATCGTTTTAGAAAGTTCTTATTTAGGATGTTAATAAACATACTTGTGAGTAGATCTAAGATCCTGGTAAAATAAATTCCAACAGTAAGGACATGCTCCAAAGCATTTTCCACCACTTATGGATGTCTTCCATATTAGAGCTTCTTGTGGGATGTAGGTTTATTTCTCTTCCAATGCGGTAGCCACTTTTCACCATGTATTGACCATTCGGAGTGTAAGGCCAAGTCAAGGTTGTTAGGTTTTATGCCCTAAATAAAACTCTTTACAATCTGATTAGTTATCAATATAAGAAATTTGAAGTGATTGATGTTTGCATGAATTTTACATGCTAATGGTTTAATATGTTTAATATGTTTATTACATTCATACACACAAAATCAGTTAAATCCAGATCATATGTTTATTCACAATTACAGTATCGTCAACACAGTGGAATGTGATTGTGATCATATGAATCAAAAGCTTTGGTCCCTGTTTCATCAGTGTTATTGGATTTACACTAATGTGATAATCAGCGATGATGTGTACTTACACTTGGAGTAAGTGTTATGTTCTTTCCAGGACATTAGTAAAGTATACTAGTTTCGAATGTATGGAGTATACATTGGACTGGACCGATATTGCAACTAAGTTAAGATATTACAAACTTACCGTTATACATATCTTTCCAAGTCAATATCAGTAGTTGATCTTAAGATTGAAAAGAATCTAAATCCTGATATGCTTGGGCTCAACTCAGGAGTGCTATTCATGTTCTTTGATTTATTAGTTAAGCCTACTTTTGGGTCAGGGTGATACGTATATTTTGGGAACATGATAGTATGATTGAGTGGGAGTGCTGAACATAAATATGGAATCTATAGCTTCTACTGGTGTATAGAAGTTAAGTGATGATTCCCTTCGAGCTTAGCAAATAGAAGTAAATGGATGAGCTCTTGTTTAACTGACTAATTATTAGATCATTAAACACCATTTACAGGTAGCTAAGTGTTTTAAGGGGCAAAATACATTGAGGGGTGAGAACGGTAAAGAAATCCCATCTCGATGTAAATCATCTATATAGAGGATCTTTAAATCACAATAAGATTATAACAATGGTTAAATGAGATAGTATATTGGTATCGTGAAACATACAATATGCTCTATATAAGTCTGAGAGTGCAATTCTAAGTTCTAAGAGTGGATTCAACGAAGAATTAATAAGTAGGAATTTACTTGGTAAATTTGGTTCACTTATTGGAAGCTCAGCATATAGATCCATGGTCCCCATTCTAGTTGAGAACATTCTGCTTATAAGACTCATTAATTGATTCGTGATTGATCAATTATAATTCTAAAGTTAGACTATGTCTGATTTTATGAATTTTCACTATTCAGGGGTGAAATTGTAAGGAAAAGAGTTTTCTAGGTTTATTTATTTATTAATAGACTTTATATGTCTAATTAATAATTAAATTAAATGACAATATTATTTAATAATGTATTTTAATTATTAAATAATTAGTTTTGGCATTTAAAAGGTTAGAATTGGAAAATTGGCATTTTTGAGAAAATAGAGATAAAATTTGATAAAATTGCAAAATTAAGTGGGGCCCATTACAACACCTATGGCCGGCCACTTATAAGGCTTTTTCAAATTAATATTTTCATTATTTTAATGCCAAATAATTCTAAACCTAAACCTAGTAAGTTGCCTATAAATAGAAAGTGATGGCTCATTCACAAAACATGCTTTCATTAGCTTTCTGACAGAAATTTCTCTCTTCAGAAAAACTGAGCCTTCCCTCACTCTCTACCTTGGCCGAAACCTCTCTCCCTCTTTTCCTTCATCTTTTTCGTGACCCTAGTGAAAGAGTAAGTGCCCACACACAGTAAGCAGTAACTCAATCATAGATTGGAAGACTGTGAAGGATCAAAGCTTGAAGAAGAAGGAGATTCGGGCTCAGATCTTGATTATACTCTGCTACAGAAAGGAATCAAGGGTTAGAGATCTGAGTGGAAGGAGACATTTATTCCGCTGCATCAATGTAAGGTTTTCTTAACTTTATATGTGTTTATTTTATCGTTTTAGAAAGTTCATATTTAGGATGTTAATAAACATACTTGTGAGTAGATCTAAGATCCTGGTAAAATAATTCCCAACAAAGGTGTCCTCTACATACAAGTCTATAGGGATTCCTTGGACCCAAGGGATGTCCTCCTCATGAAAGTGCTTCTTTACTTTATCAATTTGCCACTATCCATCCGTATTGATAAAATAATGAAGCTTAGTTTGTGGTTCTATCTCAGGTTTTTTGAGTAGTTCCAGAAGGCCGAGGTATCCATTTATCTTCCCAAACCCGAGCCTCTCTACCATTTCCTATTCTCCAACGAGCCCCTTCTTGCAGAATTTTCCTACCCCAACATATCCCTTTCCAAACACAAGAGGCTCCCGGGGGGCAGCCCGCTTCCATGAAAGAAACATTGGGGTAGTAGCTATTTTTCAACACCCGAGCTAGCAAAGATTGGGGATTATAGATTAGTCTCCACCCTTGTTTTGCCAAAAGAGCTTGATTAAATTCATTGAGACTCCGAAATCCGAGACCTCCTTCCTCTTTGGGTTTGCAAAGTTTGTCCCAAGTGCACCAATGAAGCCTTTTATTGTCTTTTGTATCCCCCCACCAGAAATTGGCAGCCAAGCTATGAAGGTTCTTAATGAGTTTCTTGGGAAGACGGAAGCAACTCATTGCATAGCTTGGAATAGCTTGAACCACCGCTTTAATTAGGATTTCACGGCCGGCTTGAGAGAACATGGAAGCCTTCCACCCTTTGAGTTTATTCCATACTTTATCTTTTATGATCTCAAACACCTCTTTTTTCCTTCTTCCCACAAAACTAGGCAGCCCCAAATACTTAGCATGATGAGTCACAAGACGAACTCCCAATCTATTGGCGAAATTCTGACCTTGCACGGATGATTTATAAACATAAAAAGGAAAACAAATTTTTTAGTGGACGAAAATTATGATAAGTAGCAGCCCAAAAATAACTAACCGTGTTAACAAAAGTTTCCTTCTTTTAACAATCACGTGAGATTAAAATAAATAAGATACATGTCAAGCTATTATAAGAAAGACAGAGGGGAGACAGAAAATTTGGACCGGACGATTTTTATTTGGGAAATTTACATGGTATACTAACTTTTGCTATTTTTTTACAAAAATACTGCCAGGCGGTATTTTTTACTTTTTTACTGTGTTTTTTTATAAGTTTCATACTGCAGTATACAGTGTTAAGTTTTCACTGGTGTTCTACTAGTGTTTTACTGGTGTTCTACTGTTGTTTTGAGTTGTTCTGCTTTGTGTTTTACTGGTGTTTTATTAAAACACAGTATTTTTGAAAAGATTTCCGTGTGACAGTATTTTTGTAAAAGTTAACCCAAATTCCAGTATTTTTGTAAGTTTCCCTTTTATTTTGAGTTTTATAATCTTTTAAATCTACTCTCTCTTACTGTATTAAAACTCACATAACAAATCCGTGGCATTTAGTTAGAAGAATTAAAAATATAAAAAATAAAAATGACATTCTAACCCTTTAAAATAAAATTAAACAAAATAATAGAATAAAAGATTTTTTCTTTCTATTCTATTCCATTTCATTTTCTCCAACCAAAGGCTACCTTAAAAATTAAATTGAATTGGAGGTTAAATGAGAAATTAGAATGACCTACTGGATGAGGATTTTCAAAATTTGATGAATGGAATAAGTGTAAAAGCATTAAAAAAAAAACTTTATTAGATTGGATTGAATAGTCTTACTTCTATAGTTCTATTACATATAATATATATATATAGAATAATTTTATAGTACATACCCTTATTTTGTTCTCATAGTATAGGAACATTTTTTTTAATCATTGATCTGTATGACTTTTGAGTGTGCATATTAACTAATATAGACTTACATATACCCAATAAAAATATTAAATTTTTAAAATATTATTTATAGGTATCAAATAATATATTTTAAAATAATGCTAAATCAATTAATATTAAACATATTGTATCTTTTTTTTATATTTGTTATATTTTATTTTTTTTAATTATATAAATACTAATTAATATGTAATTAATTAACTATAACTAAATTAACAGAAATTTTTTTTTTCTTTTAAAATAAAAATAAATTTATAACATCATACTACTAATAAATTTTAAATTTAATAATATAAATAAAAACTGAGATTTTTTTTTAAAAAAATAAAACTAATAAGATTAATCAAATAATATAACTATTTTAAATAACAGCTAACAATTAAGAGATTAGCATTATTATTTCAAAATAAGATAACCATTTTTTTAATTCATTCAATTTTTTACTTATGAAATTCTTTTAAATAGATTTTTTTCACTAAATTCATTTAAAAAAATTAATTGAAAAAATAACTATCACTATTATTAAAGCTAAAATAAAATTTTTAAGTATGATCTGAAATAAACTACAAAAAAACATAGTCATGAACAATACAAAAAAAATGAGATTAAAAAAATATAGATTGTGTAGTTTTTTATTTCTTTTTTAAATTATCATGTTTTATCTATTGATAAAATCCTGTCAAAGAACTTTGCATTTAAAAAATGTCATTAAAACTCTGTCAAAGAAAATAGTTTCTTTTCTAATTCTTTTTTTTAAAAAAAACAAACTTTGCATTAAAAAAAAATCATTAAAACTCTGTCAAAGAAAATAGTTTTTTTTTTAATTGCATTCCATATAAGGATGATAGAAGCTCTTAATCTCTTATACCTACCCTATTTATATATATATATATATATATATTTCAGATCATTCCATAACTTTTTTTTTCTCTCATCTCTAAAAGTTGAGAATAAAAGGGAACAAAGTACTATAGTGTAGTGATTATTATTTAAAATTAGCTGTTTGTGAAAAAACTAAGGAGTTTTTCATATTTCTTTTAATTTATTTATCTTCCATGAGCATTTTATTTCTTGTCAGATGTAGATGTGGGTCCACTACCATAATAATAATTCTTTTATACCTTTTTATGCTTTGTTATATAAATAAATTTAAATTATCTACTGTCTCAAGGTCACACCAGCATTATATATTTAAGTTTTCTAATATCTAAATCTAATAATATATAGTGCTCCGATTATCATAATAATTGTGGGTAATCAATAAAATAACTAACTTATATCTAACATTGACTTTGATAAATGGAGGCCAATTTAATTTTTCTTTTTTTTTATTTGGCTACTGATATGGAAAAGAACAAAAAAAAGCATAATTTAAATGGTGATGAACGGTACATGAAATTGCTTAGGTTTATTTATTCAGAAAGCAAGAAATAAACTTTTTTTTAAAAGATTTATTATTTTTGTGGTTGTGATGGGCAATGACAACTACAGGTTGTCGATAAATAGTGCGGCAGCAGCTGCATGAAGGTCGTCGGACAGTGATGATAACAAAAATATAATACGATGGGTGGGTGTAAAGAAGTGTCATTTTTTTTTTTGAAAGATTTACATAGAATTACAAAACTATATCAACATGATTTTTTTTTTTTACGCTTTAAACTTTTTTATTTACAAAAGTATTTCTCTAGTAAAATTAATAAACCGTTTTTTTTTATATATACTTTATTTATAGTTGTATTATAATTGTCATGAGATTATTTTTTTAGTTTACCTTCTTTATAATGAGAGTCATATATTACTCTTATTCTACATGGAGAACTGATTGCAATGTAAGGAAGGTATACACATAAGTTACCACCTACAACTAATTCTAACTAACACTCACTATATTCGTGCTTAAGAACAGTGACTAGGTAGTAACAACTCAGAACACTAACAACATGAACTCCTCTAACAATAGTTTAATGTTAATACAACTCGGTATTAAAAAGTATGCATATTTATGTACGTGTAAAAATGATTTTAAAGGTGTCAAAGAGATATGTGCCTGACAAAAATCTTCCTTCACTAATTTGGAACGATGTTAGAGTGACGAGGAGAATGATTTCTGATACTAGTCCTCATAGAATTGTAACTATTTACACAACTAGTTTTAGTAAACAAGCTAGCTGGGACTACGATGATGGTATATTTTTGTCATCATACATACATATATACCAATAATCTTTATAAGCGTTATAGCAGTATCTTGATTTTTTATCATGTTCATGTTGGGATTTTATGCCCTAAATAAAACCTATTTCAATATAATCTGATTTGTTATCAATAGATGATTAGAAATCATTTATGGTTACATGTAGTTTTCATGTTTATGGTTTAAAATATACAATTTATGTTAAGTACAGAAGATATAGTTATTTACAATTACAGTGATGTCAACACAGTGGAAGGTAATTGTGATTATATGCTTCAAAAGATAATGTCTCATGATTCATCAGTGCACTGGATTTACAGTGATGTGATAGTCAGCGATAAAGCTTACTTACACCTTGGATAAGTGTTATGTTCTTTCCAGAATATTGACAAAGTATGCTAGTATCAGATGTATGGAGTATACATTGGATTGGGACCGATATTGATATTGGTAAAGATATTATAATCTTACCGTTGTATCTTTCTAAGTCAATATCACTGGTTGATCTCAGATCAAAAGATCATAATCCTGACATGGTTAGGTTCGATCTCAAGAGTGTTATTTGTGTTCTTAAAGTTGTTAGTCAAAGCCTACTATTTGGTTCGGGTCACACGTACAGCTTGGGAACATGATAGTACAATTGAGTGGGAGCGCTAGTCATAGATATGGAATCTATAGCTTCTGTCTGAACATAGAAGTGAAATGATGATTTCCTTCGAGCTTAGCTTAATAGAGATAAATAGAAGACCTCTTATTTCAATGATTATATTAGTTTACTGAAATATCATTTATAGGAAGCTAAGTGTTTAAAGGATAAAATACATTGAGGGGTAAAACGGTAAATTTATCCCTACTCGATGTAAATCATCTATAGAGGATCTTCAATTATTGAGATTAAAACGATGGTTAAATTTTCATAGCATATCTATATCGTGGAACATATAGAGCATTCTATATAATTGAGAGTGCAATTGTAAATCTATAGTGGTGTAATAAGAAATTTATAAGTTAGGGAATTTACTTGATAAATTCTAGATCTTCTTATTGGAAGCTCGGTTATATAGGTCCATGGTCCCCATACTAGTTGAGACAATACTGCTTGTAAGACTCAGTTAATTGATTTTAATTAATCAATTATAATTCTAAAATTAGACTATGTCTTATTTATGAATTTTCTCTAAGCTAGGGCTTAATTGTGAAGAAAAGAGATTTAAAGGTTTATTTGTTAATTAAGAGACTTTATTAAGTCTAATTAATAAATAATTTAAATGGTACGACGACACAAAAAATTTGCTACTTGTATTTGTATTTTATCATTTTTTTTATGTTACGGGTCATGTTCGTGTCTACCATCTAAAATAAATTTCAAAATTCAACATAACACGAACATGACATGATGACATTAAAATCAACAATTTAGTTTACAACCTGCCAACACAATATGTGATTTTGTGGGTTTGACACGACATGAACTTATTCGAGTCGTGTTCGTGTCTGTGTTTTTTAATTTCTTCGTGTCACGTGTCGTGTTCGTGTCAGCAACTTATTAGTAAATTTAAGACCTCAACACAACACGAACACGACACACCAACACTAATTGCCACTCCAACAGTAAAGCATGACGAGCACAAGAAAGTTCAATCCCAATCCAAATGGCACATGTAACATTATTTACAATGCATGATTGGCTACAATATGTGCTACTTGATTAGCATCCCTACAAATAAAATTCAAACCAATTACACAATCATGTGTAATATTAATTTATTTTAATATGAATTAAAAAAATGTTTATTAATTTATTTTAATAATTTATGGAGTAAATACTTAAGTTTAACTCTTTATTGTAGATAAATACCTAAGTTTAATTTTTTACGGTAATAATACCTAAGTTATATTTCTATAACTTTTCTAGTTACCTATTATACACGTGTTATTTCTTTATTGGTATATTTAAATTAATTTTTAAATAAAAAATAAAATTTAATGATCTAGACTAATTACGGTCTGCCATGTAGCCATTAACTTAACACATAATGGCCAGGTACCTAGGGAAGTTCCAGAATTTTAACTTAGGTACGTATTATTACTGTCAAAAATTAAACTTAAAATATTTACTGCAATCGAAAGTTAAACTTAGATATTTATACCGTAAATTACTCATTTATTTTAATATGAGTTACTTGATTATATACTTATTTAAATATACATTGATGTATACATATTAATTTATATTTTATTATGAATTATTGTACTTATTAGATTTTTTTTTATGAACCAGAAAGTTGTATTGCTCAAGAACTGATTTTATTATAAAGAAAACAAATTTAAGAAATACATAAAGTATCATTTTTAGAAAATAAATTTTGAAAAGAGTCATCAACAAGCTTATTAAAATAAATAATTTTTGAAAATAACATATTAAAAAAATATCTTTAAAAGAATATAAAAAAATATAAAAATAAAATACTAATTATGTAATTTAAGTGTACTAAAAAACTAAAATAAAATAACTATTAAATTTAATTTAAAAAAAAAATAAAAAAAGAAGAAGAAGAAGAAGAAGAATAAGACAATAGTGTAAAGACAAAAAATATGTAAAAATACTATAAGCTAGGGTCCATTATTACTATCATGTTTCCTTAACTTTATTACCATTAGATGAATAATCAAGGGCTAGAAAAGTATCCCTACCATAGGGACAAAACCAAGGTATTTACCATAGACATTTCCAATATATATATTTATATATATATATAGGACACTTTTACGGTAGAAACACTTGTTTTGTCCTTATGGGTAGTGACATTTTATTGTACCTTGATTATTGATCCAATGGTGATAAGAGGTTGGAGAATATGATAGTAAAGATAGAGTTTAGTACATGCTAACATATCTCCCTAGTATTTTAATAATTATTATTTTATTTTATTTTTAATAAATAATATTATTTTTACTTAATTTACACAACTTCTTTTGTTTAGATTTTTTTACTTAATAACTTTTTATAAAAAATTCTCATCTCTCTCCATATTTATGCTTTATTATTCTTCTATTAACAAGAATAAAACTTAAATCTGAATATTACATTGAAAAATAGAAGAGAAATTATAGTAATAAGGCAAACAAGAAATGTTTATTAATTGTACTACTAGTCTATTTTTTTAAAAAAGATAAAAGTATATTTCATTTATTCTTATTCACTCACATTAAACTCATTTCTAACCACAAAATTAAGAAACTCACAAATTTATTTTTATTTCGGTGTTTTTTAATATTTTGTTAACCAACAAGTTAGAAAACAAAATAATTAAATGTTCTAGTAATAAGAGCAAATCAAAATTAAAATTATTAATTTTATTTTTAAGTAATCGAGTTATTTCTTTTTAGTATCTACTTATCCTTTTATTTGCTAATAGATTTAAAAAAAAACAAAAATATATCCTATAAAAGGTTATATATTAAAATATTATTATATATAAGAAAAATTACAGCATATATATTCCAAAATTTATTTTTGATGCAGATAAGTTTCCAACCTTAAAAATTGACAGTAATAGTCCCCAAGGTCACGTTTTTTTTAAGTCTATCACTCTTTTTTCTAACGGATCCGTCAGATGCTAATAATTTATCACATGTTAATTTTTATCAATCCAAATCATAATTTTAATTAAAAATAATTAAAAAAAAAACTAAAAAAAAATATTTTAAAATCATATTTTTTTTTTTATTTTTCTCTTCTTCGTCTTCTCACCCAGCCAGTGCCACACCCCGATCCTCATTGATCTACTGCTACCAACACCAAGGAGTGGATTCTTCTCCAACTTAACGTACTCCCTAATACTCTCACTTTTCAATTTCAACATTCATAATCATCTCTTTTTCTTGGATTTAGGATTTTTTTGCTTGTTTGTTTCTGTTTTCATTCCCAAGACATTTCTCTTGGTCTAATGCAACTCGCCTCCCCCGAAAGACGAAGCTCATGGTCTGTGTTAGACCTCGACTGCTACAGCTCATAATTTGTGTTTGAACTCGACAAGCACTCAGCTCTGGCAAGGCTCCACCATGAGTCGTCTCTTGAACCACGAAGAAGAAGAAGATAAGAGAGGGAGGGGACTTCTAGTAGTGCCGCTAGGGTCAGGGGACTCTCTGGTTTTGGATTTAACAGACAAGGAGGTTCATGGTGGCCTCCAATTTCAACGGTGAGGCTTCATTGGCGATGGAAGAAGATCCCAACCTCGACACGGTCAAGGAAAGGGAGAACGAGAGAGATATTTGGGGCTTAGGGGATGAGGGTTGGGTGGGGTGTGTCTGGGGGAATGGGGTTATGACTGTGGGAATGGGGGTGGGGAATGGGGTTATCAGTGCACTAGATTTACACTGATATGATAATCAGCGAAGAAGTTTACTTACACAATGATATGTGGAATGACTTTTCTAGGGCATTAGCAAAGTATACTAGTATCAGATGTATTTCACTACTATGACTAGCGCTCCCACTCAATTATACTACCATGTTCTCAAGATGTAAGTATTGGGCCAATCAATTTGGTCAGCTTTAACGAACAAGTCAAAGATTAAATATGATACATTTAAGCCAAAACCTAATCATCTCAGGATTAAGATCTTTTGATCTAAGATCAACTAAGTAATATTGACTTAGAAAAGACATAATGGTAAGTTTATGATATCTTTTCCACTGTCAATATCAGTCCAACCCGATGTATAGCTAATACATTCGATACTAGTATACTTTACTAATGCCATGAAAATGACATTCCACATATCATTGTGTAAGTAAACTTCATCGTTGATTATCACATCAGTGTAAATCCAGTGCACTAATAAATCATGGGACTAAATACTTTGAAGCATATCATCATGATTATTTTCCACTGTGTAGATACTATAATCATGAATAACTATATGTTTGGAATTTAATCGAATTTATATATTAAATATATAATCATGAAAATAATCATGTGAACCATGCAACATAAAATAATTTTTGATCTTTTATTAATTATTAAATCTGATTATATTGAAATATGTTAAATTTAGGGCATAAAATCCCAACAGGGTCCCAGGTCCGGGGCTTGAATTATTTTTTTTAATATATTGAAACCGGATCGGATCAAATTTGAAAAAAAAAAATTAGGTGGGGCGAAGCGAATTTGATCCGAGATCCAATAAGTATCCAAATGTTTTGGATAAAAAATTATCCATCGAATCGGAACTTTGACCCGATCCAACTAAATGGATCTTTTTGACATGCATAATTGCAGTCACTTTCTGCAGAGCACACTGCTCAATAAAATGGTCATAACTCACTTAATTTTTATCCAAATTATGTGGTTCATGTGACATATGAAAGCTCTTTTCAAAACAGATCTAAGTGTGTCTCACACGCTTGCCACGATTTTGGCATTTCATGCCTTAAAATTGAGTCGCGAGCTCGTGTAGGATTTTCTAACAAATTTAGTGCGATTTTTCTATTATTTTATTATAATTTAATAGGACCTTATTCCCGATAAAAGGACAGCTCCCCTAGCTTGAATTCACAACTTTTCATTCTCTCTACAAGATCAGAGCTTCTCTCTTTAGACTTTCTCACTCTAGAAATTGTGAAGAGAAGCTAGACTTAGTTATTTTGTCCCTAGTTCTCTTGTAAGGCAATTTGTTTTACGATAATAAAAGTTCGAAGTAGAAGTAGCTCCATCACCATCACAATATAGGAAGTGAGCTACTATAAATTATGGAGTTCTCTCTTTAGTTATTATTTTCTGTTTGTCGCTATCACTTATCATATACGGAGCTGACCCTTTTTTAACGTCAACAATGTATATTCTATCATTATTAACTTTTTATGAGTTGTAATCCATCAATAACTCATGTTTATTTATCATGTTATTATTCCTAATTTTTACTCTCTTCTTCTTATTTATTTATATACTTTTTATTTATTATATATATTAATCTTGTTATTGTATAAATTTAATGTGTTTTAAAGTTAGTTGTTATTGTAACAAAATTAATTAGTTGTTTTATTTTAATTTAGGTAAAATTATAAAGCTAATGGAGGAAAAAAATGGGAAAAATCTGTATTTTTTTTTTTTACATTCCCGACGGTTTAAAACCGTCACCTATAACAGGGTATAGGCGACGGTTTTAAACCGTGCCCTATACTATAGGTGACGATTTTAAACCGTCGCCTATAGTATAAGGCACGGTTATAAACCGTCGGGAAACCCACATTAGCGACAGTTTTGAACCGTCGCCTATTATGCCCATTTTACGACGGTCGTATAGGCGACGGTTATAGAAACCGACGGGAATACTTTAAACGACTATTTAAAAACGTTGGGAAAACCCATTTTTGTAGTAGTGATAGTTTTTGTTCAAATTTTCTTTATACATTGTAACTCAATGTCATAACTTTTGTTAGTCATCTGAAGCTAGAATAAAAACTAAGAAAGGGTGAGTAAGATCCAACTATTAATAATTTCTCATAAAATAAATATTTTATTTTTCATAAAGACCTTAATATATACTATACTTGATATCTATGCTTTTTTTTTAATAAATTACCCAATTATTCAATTGCAGGATTTATGCACATCGATGATAATAAGCTGTAAATATCTTTTAAATTAGCAAAAGGTCGCAAAAATTGTATAAATATTACAGAATTTAGTTGACAATACTATTTGCCTTAATTTTGAAGAATTTCGTAGTTGTTCATAATATTATAAAAATAATTTTGAAAGATTTTATGGTTATTTTTAATTTTTTTCACTTAGTGAGCAGCAAAGGCTTAATAGATATAACTATAGGTTAAATGTTCAATTGAAAAAACATTCAAAAACATGTCTTAAATTGAAAAGAATAAATAAGAAAATGTAAAAATAAAAATAAAAGTCTATAATTGTAAAACTATAAGTTTTTGCTGAAAATTAATGTTATTTGTAAAATTTTCTTTTCATTTCTTTTTTTTTTCCTATGATAACCATGAGTATGTGATTTTGGTTTTTGTGTTTCTTTATTTTTTTTTATTAGTAAATAAAAAATTGTAAAAATAATTATTCAATTAATCTTTCTACATGATTACTTAAAATTAATTTTAATTTTTATTACAAAATGCAAATTATACACAATGTTAATATAAAATCTAGCATTTCTTTCAAAATATAAATTTATATATTTATATATACTTAAGCCAGTTGTCATATGAGGCGTGTGGAAGTTTTTCTTATTCTTCTGAATTTTGTTACTTTCAAAGTTTCTTTAACATTACTAATTATTGTGCATTTTACTTAAATACATTACACTACATGATAACTAATTTATACTTTCAAAAATCATCAATATCTATGGTTAAAAAGATGTCCCTGTAGTATAAGGACAAAAGTAGAGTGTGTACTATAGAAATTTTCTATATATATAGGGAGTTTCTACAGTAGGACTTAGTGTTTTGTCCTCATGTTATACGGAAATAAAATGGACCAATAACAAGTTAAAAAAAATTAATTGTACAGAACTTTTGTTGAATAACATGTAGAGAATTATTTAATGACTTGTTTGAATAATATTTAAGTGGGACCATCACCCAAAGATTGAAGTGTTGTAGGAGGGACGAGTGTAATTGTGATGGGATTGTTGGGAGGGCAAACTGGGCCTTATTCATGGGCTAGTTTTTCCTATTATTTATTTGAGAAATTTACGCACAGAGATGAAATTTTAAAATTAATATTACAATTACCGCTAACTATATAATTATGTAATATAGTGTTAGTTTTTTAGTTTTTATTAGGTACATATGCAATGTGCCTATTATTCTATTTTGTTTCAGCTTTTAATCATATTGTTTTACTTTTTTTTTTCTCTAAACAATATATCTATTTATGTTTTTGTCATTATCTTACTTCTTTTTTTTCAAGCTACAACTTTTTTTTATTATTATAATAATAATATTTTCTTTTATAAAATTTAGTGTGTATATTATTTTTGAAAAAAAATAAGTTAGGATTAATTTTATTATTTTTGTTATTTATTGTCTATCTCTTTATTTATTGTACTGAATAGTTTATTTTTTATGTATGTTTATTTATTATTTAAAGATTAAAGTTTACTGTATAGTTTTCTGATGGAATGTGTATATATATTTGTTATTTTAGGTTTTCTAGTGTATTTTTTATTTTTAATGTGTATGTTATTAACAGTTTATGATTTAGTAGTATTTTTAGCTATAGTTTTGGTTAGTATACTAATTAGTTTCTGTTGTATTAGTTTTTTATTAAGTAGATTTTTTCTAGGTTTGTCCTTGATCAATATAATACTGTTGTATTACTTTTTATTTTTATGTTAACTATTTCACAATAAAGTTTACTTGTTAGTTTCTTTCTAATGATGTTATGGGTGAATATTTGCTTGGAGATATATGATTAAGTGTTTTTGATTCGATTAAGCACTTATATATGTTATTTTCTGAGTTTTGTGCCTTAATGCCCCTTTTCGTGACCACCATAGAAATTATGTTGGATTTAATTTAATAAAGAAATAAACAAAAGAGATTCTATTTTGATAGAATATTCATCAACATAATGATGGTTTCCTATTTGTCGCAGTTAATTATTTTTTCTATTTTGATTTCATCATTCTTTTTTATTTAGCTTTATATTAAAATAAAAAAACTGTTTTATTGTTTTTAATATTATGAAAGTAATATCGATGCATTACTTTTTATTTTTAAGTTCATTATTTCAGAATACAGATTACTTTTTAGTTTCTTTTTAAATGTTTTATGTTTGTTTAATTTCAGAGAATTGAAGTTTTTGTGTAACTTTAATGGTGGAGAGCTTCGACGAATTTTAATGGCGGTCCAGTAGCTTCGACTGAGTTGTTCGAAGAGCTTCAATGGTGGAGATTCGAACAGTGCAAAATTCTAGTTTGAGATTGTTTAAATTTGTTTGATTTCAGAGAATTGAAGCTTTTGAGTAGCTTTAATGGTGGATTTAGTTGTCAGGTTTACGGACATGATTGGAGAGCTTTGACTATCGAGTTATGATTTCGAAGCTTCGACGATAGAGTTTGGATTTGGTTGATCGAAGCTTTTCTTTCTTTTTTTTTTCTTTGTTCTGGGATGAATATATATTGCTCGGTAAGGGTGTGATGAGCACCGTTTTGGGCAAACGATGGTTGCCTGAAAATTCTGGGTTGCCATTTTTTTCGGTTGGTTATGAGTTTTTTTCGAATTTTCGGTAAGCATATACATATATAGGATGTTTTATTTTTTTATCGTTATATGTAAGATATTTTTGATAATTACGTATATAACTAAAAATTACCCTATTTATTTTGAGAATAACAATGTACATACTATAATTATTGTATTATTGTAAAAGTAAATTAAATTAAAGGAAATTTACCTATAAATTTTTATATAATTTACATATATACTTAAAATTACCGTATAACTTTTACATATATATTGTATCTTGTTTAAAAATTTTCTTCTACACTGTCATATGAAATTTGTCGTGTAAATGATAATATTTTTCAATTTTTTTTTTTACTGTATCAAGGTATAATAAATTTCTTTATATTGTGTTTATATAATTAATTTTTTTTTTTTATATTGTGTGATCGACTTTTGTCACTTCTATCAATTTTTTTTCTCAATATTATCACTCACTTTACCATTATTTATCCCTCCCATCATTTCATTCTTCTCCTATTTTTTTTTATCATTTCCTTTATCTTTAAAGTTTTCATCTATATAATATTATTTAATGTTTTATATTATTTAAAAAATTTTAATTTGACAGAGGATGTCACTTTTATCTTCTTTTTATTATTAAAATTAACAATAAAAATTAAATTGATGGGTTGTTATGTTTGTGACAAAATTTTTAGGAGAAAAAAGAATAGATTGATATTAAACATAAATTTTTATATATAAAATAATATATTATTAAAAAAGATAGATATTTAAATAAAAAAAATACAATAATAATACATATTTATATATAAAGACAACAGGAAAAACAATGTTAATCTAGAAACCCATAAAATTCAATGTTCAATAAAATGAAAAAAAAAAAAAAAAAACAAATAGAAGTTTTCGTTTCATATGCTGATGTTTTTATTGAAAATTTTTGAGTAATCCAATTCACTTTGTTAAAATAATAATAATAATAATAATAATAATAATAATAATAATAATAATACAATGTAATATAACAATCAAAATTGATAAAAAAATGACTTGATAAAAAAAACTCTTAAAATTTATTGATGAATAATAAAAAAAAAAGAAAATTTCCCAGCAAAAAAAAAAAAGAAAATAAAATGAAAGGAAAACACACTAGTTTAATATATCGAGTGAGAAAAAAAAATTAGAGCAATAGTAATATTAGTACAAAAACTGTAAAAATTTACATGAGAGTTAACTTAAAAAATAATAATAATTCAAATCTAAAATTAATAAATTTTTTAATTATTAATATTATTTTATTTTTTAAAATAAATATATAATTAAATATTATTATAATATGTATAAATTATTAATTGTATACAAGCAGTCTTATCGTAAGAATATAAATCTTATATCTTAATAACCACACGATCTAAAATCAATGATCAAAAAAGCTTTTCTAGCGATAGGTAACTTATGTTGAGTCTCTTGCCCTATATATATATATATATATCTATATATATATATATCTTTATATATTAAAAGTGCCTATCTAACGGCATTTCTTGGTTTAACATTCTTGGTTTAACAGAATATACTTAAAAATAAAAGAATATTCTGTTAAATTTAACGATTAGGTTTGATCTCCCGTTAAAAAATAAACCTAATAATTAAACCCAAAAAATTAAATAATCTTTTAAATAAACAATCTTTTAAATATTAATAATCTCTTTTTAAATTAAAAAAATCATCTTAGCCACATATCTCTCTAACAAACCTATCTTGGGAGAATATTAATAATTTTTTTATTTATTTTTTAAAAAAGAAAAATATAGATAAAATACCTAGAAAAGATAATATAAAAGAAGATTGATTGTGTTGGCTTAGAGATTTTTGGGCTTGGGCTTAAAATAATAATAATAAAAAAAAAGATGAAATGGGCTGTAATTAGTATTTACCTTATATGTTTGTGCTTATTTTTAGTTTTATTTTTAATTTTACCACCAAGAGGAGAAGGTTGAAAAATATTAGAATATGAAAATATTATTGGTGCTTATTAGTAATTTGCAAAGAATGTGAAAGTCTATAAATTTATAGTTGTGTAGCTATTATTAGATATGAAATGAGATAATAGAACTTTTTTCAATTAGAAGATTAATGTACATTTTGCTATTAATAACATACATTATTATAACACAACTATGTTTTACTTACTAAATATACTGACACATATTTTATTTTTATAAAACAAATCGTTCAAATAATTATACTATTTTAATTATTAATTAAAATAAAAAACTAAAATATTAAATAAAACTAACACTACGTGGCTTGGCACGTAACAAGCACCTAGTATATATACTAGATGCATGCCACGTAAATATTAGTTTTATTTAAGTTTTAGTAATTTTTTTTTTTAAGAATTCGGTAATTAATTATAAATTATTTTTTAAACGATTTGTTTTATAAAAGTAAATTTGTCAGGAAAGCCATAGTTGTATATATAAACTTATGATGTATACATTGTTATTAATAATACTAAAAAAGTGGTAATATTAGAAATTAAAATAAATAACCTATATAAAATTAAAAAAATAGTAAAAAAAAAGAATGACTAACATGTTAAATTAGAAGAAAAATTATTTTTAAAGAAGAAGAATATAAAATTTGCATAAAATAATAAATAAAAAATATTCTGAAAAGAAATTTTACAAAAATAATAAATAAATATTGTAGGAATGAAAAGTAAAATTATAAATATATAAAACATGAGAAATAATTAAAATTAAATAATTAATAAATATAAATTAAAATGTTGAATTATAAGAATAAATAATTGACTATTAATAATAATAATAATAATAAATACTTCAAGTTACCAAATTAACAGAGCACCAATTGGTAATTTTTTTTTGTCGTACGACACCCCTACCATCTCCGGCGCGGCGGCGCTCAGACCTCCTTCAATTGGCTTTTGCAGGGAAACCCTAGAGCAGAAATGGCATTTGACCTTTCTCATTGCAAGCCAAACAAGTCCTAAAACCACATTCTCCAGCGTAATTGTAGGCCTTATGGCAACCATCACATTCATCGATGGCACCGCCATTTGACCCGAGTATCAGGGCATTGTTGGCAATATCCGAGCTTGAACTGGAGTAGTGAGTGGCTCCATGTTTTCTCACAGAAGCAATCCATCATATATAGCGTAGAAGTACCCATCTTCCATGTCAAATTAATAGATGATCTATGTTTTCGAACACTTATTGGATATCCACATCCAAATACATCATCTTCCTTTACTCCTCAAACTATATATATACATATTAGAACATGAAAAAGAAGTAGTAATTAACCATAAGTATATATAGACATGATATATAATATATGTTTATGTTATATACTTACATTCCAAATATGGCAAACTCATGAATCTGATTTTCAGGTGGATAGATGGGTTCAATCTCACGAACTATGCAACCCTAAGACTTCAAAATGTGACTAATTAATCTTTCTCAAAATTTTTGCGAATGAGAAGCTTCTTAATTAATCGTTGGAGTTGACTAATTAAACTCTTATTTTTCACTGGATCCCATGATTTTAGTAAATCGGTTAGGGCTAAAGAAATAGATTTTGTTTTTCTTTTAAGGACTTCCATTAACTTCACGTAATTAACTTTTCAAAATAAAGGAATCGTTACAAATTTATAATTATTGAAATTATGTTTTCTTAATTTTGTTTTTCAAAATTAATGACTATTTTTACATTATTTAAAATTTTAAGAAACCTAACAGACTTGATTAGTTTAATTTAAATATTTTCTAGTACAAATGATTTTTTTTTTTTACTATGTAATATATATATATATATATATATTGAAAAGATATCTTTATACATGTATGCTATGTTAGTTTAATTGTAGGATTTGTTGGAGAGATATGTGGGTAAAATATTTTTTTAATTAAAAAAAAAATTGTTTAATTTTTTGGATTTAATTGTTGGGTTTATTTATTTATTAACGTATAGACACTTTTAATATATAAAGATATATATATATATAAAAATTAATATCTATGATTTTTTAGTTTGAGCTAACTCATTTCATTATATGTTTTTTTGCAGGTTATATTATATTCAATTATTATTTTCAGAAAAGAGGAGTGAGACAAAGAATGTGTTAACATTGGAATGTTAAGATTCAGAAAGAGGACCTAAACATCGGCACCACACCACACCCCCACCCACACTAATTCTATCTCAGACTCAGTCTTTACTCCCACTCGACGCGGCGCTCCTCTCCTCTTCCTCACTTTGATCTCTCTCAACTCTGCTCAGTTCGTCTTCTCTCTCTCTCTCTCTCTCTCTCTCTCTCTCTCTCTTCTTTTTCTGCTTTATGATGTTATAGTTTCCTCCACTTGTTTTCTATCTGATGCGAAATTGATTCTCAGCTAAAAATGTAAGATTATTTGCACCTCTCATACATACACTTTTCTGTTATAGTGATGATGATTTTATATGCGAATCTGTATGCGTAAAATGAAAGCTTTGATTAAGTAGCGAATGAAAAAAAAAAAATTAGAGAGAATAATAATATGAAGAAAATATCGTGTTGGTCTTAGTAACAGTTCATAGACATATAGTGATAATTTCAATAAGTTTGTTCTTATTTTTACCAAATGTTTCGTTTCAGACTGTTGAGTATTCTATTGAAACGTTTGTTTCTGTAGATTCTATTCTGCAAATTAAGTATTTCTATTATCTATATTCTATAGTGAGTGAAGGTTGAGTTGAGTTGTTTCGCTTGGATGAACTAGGCTAAATATGGAGTGGTATAATTGATTTTGACTTTGGATAGATGGGTTGTTGTTTTTCTTAGTTTCTAGCAATGGTTACTAGTTAGTACTTATGGTTGAGCATTTTGTGGGATACTGTACTGATCATCTAGCTAAATTTTAATGACTTTTTTTTTTAGTTCGATGCTTCCATTAAGAGTTTTGTTGATGGTCTTCGAAAAATTATGGGCCATTGCTCCAGGTTCATCCTAGATGGCATCTCTTATAATTATTATACTGTATCAACTTTCCATGTCTTTAATGCTTAATTCTGTATCCTCTTGTCCAGTTTCTAGTTCTAGGAGCTGTTGGGGTTGTCCCACAGTTGTATATTTATTGGTGACATTTTGGTCTTTGGTAGTGGGGGTCTGGGTGGGGCTCTTAGTTTTTTGGCTGTTAGCTTCATTCTTCTTCTTGTAGGTCAGAAAAAGAAAACCCCTCTTGCAGTTTGTATGATATGGAATTGTTCATCGTTTATTCCATTTTGGGGTCTAAACTTTATTAGGGGAGCTTTCTGGTTGGAAGTGTGGATTATTTTCAGGGAAGCCAGGAATAGAAATTATGCAGATCCCAGTTCCAGAACCTTTGGAGAATTATGTGACATATTAGCTGAAAATCTAAAGAGTTATGATAGGTAGTTGCTAATAATTACCTACTATACGGTCTGAATATTTCAGGTAGGGATTTTTGTGCGTTTTATATATGCTTTTTTGTGCGGGTGAAAGCCAAACTAAAAAGCATGCAGAAGGATAACACTAGCACCCCATTAACACCAACTGGTCGGGTTCGGCATCGAAGGCGTTCAAATGAGGTTAGTCACTTCATAAGTCAGGTTTTGATCATTGTCAATCACATTTAAAATTAATGATCTTGTATTTATTGGGTTTTGGACTTGTCATAACTTATATAAGAGATGGGATGATGGGTACAATTGAAATTTGATCATTTTTTTTATTTAGCTGATATTCAACATCAGAATTTTTATTTTTATTGTTTTGAAATATCCTGTCGGCCTCTCAGGTTGTTCCAGATGTTAGTGTGGCAAATGGAGGCAATTTACTTGTTAATGACAGTAACAAGTACAGGTCTATGTGGATACGGGCATGCTCTTCTGTTTGGATGATTGGGGGATTTGCATTCATTATATATATGGGTCATCTCAGTATTACTGCCATGATAATTGTTATCCAAATCTTTATGGCAAAAGAGCTGTTCAATCTACTAAGGCGAGACCATGAAGAGAGGCATCTCCCGGGCTTTAGGCTGTTAAATTGGTCAGATTATTAATTTCTTGTCGTGGTAATAGTTAAAGTGTGATTTTACAATTGAAGCAGTAAACATTCATGATAATAACTAATGACTTGTATTTTGTTTTCTTTCATTGTTGACTTGTATGTGCAGGCTTTTCTTCTTCACTGCCATGTTATTTGTATATGGTCGCATTCTCAGTCAACGGCTTTTCAATACTGTAACTTCAGACGACTTTCTCTATCAGTTTGTTAACAGCCTTATCAAGTATCATATGGCGATCTGCTACACCTTATATACCGCAGGTTTGTTGTATGGTGGCCATTTAGATTTTGGTATCAGACATTTCATCTTAAAGCATGTTTTGGTAAATTTGGTTTCAATATCTGTTAGCATTGCATTTCCTTGCTTCTTTGTAGTTAGCTATAATTTAGAATATAGATTCTTTTCTTACTTCCCATTGCAATTTAGTAAATTTTTTTGGGTAATTTTTAACTGGGTTATCACTTGTATTTATACATTTATTTTTATTTTGTGGTTCGGCTTAGGTTTTGTGTGGTTCATCATTACATTGAAGAAGAAGAGAATGTACAAATATCAATTTGGCCAGTATGCATGGACGCACATGATTATGATTATTGTGTTTACGCAATCCTCTTTCACAGTAGCCAACATTTTCGAAGGAATTATCTGGTAAAAAAACTTCCTATGGAAATCAATCTGCTTAGGTTCTTACTAAATCTACCTTTAATTCCACCTCTCAGATCTTTTACAACTTTCTTTCTTGTTTTCTTTTTTCGCTACAAACTTGGAGCAAGAAATTACATGAAAGTTGGCTGATTTCATCATTTTATATCCTCTATAAATGAGTTAACTGTGACGGGACTTATTCCTATATAATAACTTTAGAAGGCTATAAAAGAGTTAAATTCTTTCCTCAGACCTGCCTGATATTGTATGTGGCGTCCACTAATTACATGCTGAATATTTTATGAATATACTAAGCTTACTTTAGTATTTTTTGTTATTCCCTGAATTTGGTTCTGTTTGTCTTCATTCTGGACTAATTTTTTCTTTCCAAACTCTTTCTTAATACTCTTTTCAAATATGGATGCAGGTTTCTTCTTCCAGCAACACTTATAGTTATCAATGATATTGCTGCATATTTCTTTGGGTTCTTTTTTGGAAGAACCCCATTAATCAAATTATCTCCAAAAAAAACTTGGGAAGGATTCATTGATGCTTCTGTTACAACTGTCATATCTGCATTTTTGGTAAGCATGATTTTCCTATGCTACGCACGTTTTGCATTCTTGTGCATATTCCTGAAATTTAGAAACTGGAGTATTACTAAGTCTTATGCAGTTTCCCCTCATTTAGTTATAAAGTGGTGTATGTGGTTCAGTCCTGGTCACCATCTCATGTTTTAAGGATTAATTATGTGTAGATCCACAGTATAGTTTGGCTGGTAATGGGCTCAATAAGTATCTGCATGCCCTAATTTCTACTGTTACCACACAACCTTATTATATTATGTTTTGCCCATTTAGGAAATGTTGACTGATGGAGACATCTTGCGCATCAGTTTCTATTATCTAGTTCTCTTTTCTTTCTCTCTTATAAGGTCTCAAGTTCTTTGACCTAAATGATTATATAGGTTGTGAGTATTTTTCTTGACACTTGATCACTTCTTTTTTTTTTTGTTTGTGTGATGAAATGATGCCCTGAACCTAGTTCACCTAATGTTATATTCAATTGTTCTTCATGTGTACTTGAATTCATATTCCCTTTTGATCAACATGAAAATATATGATGGTAATGTCAATGTTTGGCTTGGTTTGCAATTTAGTTACCCAGTGTATTTATACTTGCTTGTGCAGTTAGCGGACATCATGAGTCGTTATCAGTGGTTGACATGCCCGAGGAAGGTAACTTTTATTAACAAAGTTTTGTTCATTGATGGTCGGAAGGAGATACTATTTTGAATAACTGAAACTTCTGCTCATGAAATTTGAGGACTTGCAGGATTTATCAAGTGGTTGGCTTCAATGTGATCCTGGTCCCTTGTTTAAACCTTACTCTGTTATCTTACCTGGATGGGTTCCTCAATGGGTGAGCAGATTGACATACTCTTGAACCTGTTTTCGGCATCTATTTAATCTCTACTCATGCTTAATTTTGTTCTCTGTTTCATATCAAATATGTTTCTCTTTGTACAATTTGAGAGGAAGGATTTCTTTTGCCGATTAGACAAGAATGTTTTCTAATTCCCTGGTCTCGTATGCATGTTTTATAATTAGGCTCTTGAAATTCTGGCAGTGTCCTCTGTTATCCAGTAACAGTAATTAGGCACATCCTATCTTATGATTTTGTTATCTTCTAATATAACCTGATTTATCTTATATCACTATGGAAAGGAAATTTATCTTTTCTCCCTCTATGACTGTTAGCCAGTCCATCTTCTGTTGCTTTCTGATGAGCATACATTACCAGTTTTTCACCTCTAGATGATACAGCTGCCTTGTCATGTGTGAAGTAGGCTAGGTCCTGACCTGAAATGCTGTATGGTTGGGCTTGGCCTATGACATGTAAGTGGCCAGGGATGCCTGAGATTCCGGCCCTCGTTGATGAAGAGTCAAGGCTAGCCTCATTTATTTCTGAATGGAAACTCTAATTTCTTTCTACTATTTATAAGATTATTTAAAACAGTTAATATATTTTTTTTTTCTCAAGAAAGATGCTAGACAAGCAAATTTGTTCCAGATACTTGAACCAAATTATGTGCCACAATTTGTAGTCAACTTTAAAAATTAAAAATGTCCCATTTTAAAAATGTTTTAAAAATTATTGTTATGTATATGGTGTAAATGTTTTTGTGCTAACTATGATTGATGTTGACAGTGTTTCATTGTTAAAATTGTGGCTGAGGCTGTCTTTCCTAATACTTAATAAAACATATTTTTTGAAAAATAAAATACATTAACCTTTTTCTTGAGAAAGATGTTTTAATAAAGAGGGGTGTCAAGGCTCATGCTGGCCCCTAGGCTTCAACGTTTACAAGTCTGACTAGGGCATATGTATTTATATTCTTCAACATAAACCTACAACCCTACTTAGTCTTTTCTTGTCCTTTCGAAAGCTTGTTTTAGGCAAATTCATTCTTGTGTGTTAAATTGTTCATGCATCACTATTTAAATGTTTTTTTTTTGGTGTTCACTTATACAGTTTCCTTGGAAAGAATTCTCAGTGTTTCCTGTTCAAATTCATGCCTTGGCCTTTGGTTTATTTGCATCAATAATAGCACCTTTTGGAGGCTTCTTTGCTAGCGGGTTTAAGAGAGCTTTCAAAATCAAGGTTTGCTCTTGCAACCATTCTAATTTTTAGTACTGTAGTTTTTAAACAGTATGCTTTTAGAATATGTCAACAACTTTCCCCTTTTTTGTTTTTCCTCATATTCCCGTTTTCTTTGTTACAGGATTTTGGTGATAGTATTCCCGGGCATGGTGGAATTACAGACAGGATGGATTGTCAGGTAAGCTTGGATGAAATTTGAGCATAACCATGCAGCTTTCCTATAATCTGTTACCATTTTATCACCCTCAAACACTACACTTGCCATATATACTAATTGTGAAGGAACATAAGATGAGAATGGGAATGAGAGTAAGAATTTTTATATATATATATATATATATATATATATATATATATATATATATATATAACCTTTTCATTCATATGCTTACCTGCACTGCACATGACATACAAGCTTTGGTGAGTGATATTACAAAGAAGGATGACTCAATTTCTGACTCATTCTCATTACACTTCAAACTCCTTCCTCATACGATACTTTTCACTAGCGATAACTAGACATTCCCTTAGTAATGTACTTGCAATTTAAAAATTGGTACAAAATGGTACCCTGTGTTCTCAATAATAATCATTGGTTACTCTGTTCTTTTGAAATTGGTATAAAATGTACCTCGGAAATATACCTATTTGGTAGCTATAATTTATTGAGTAAATTTGAGTCCGGTACTATTTTATACCAATTTTCAAATTACAAGGTACTCAATGATCATTATCTACCATCCTCTGCACTGGGTCTCTTTCATTATTCTGTGCGAATCCTCCACTTAAGCGTATAAATTAGCTAATGTATTGAATCCAATTATGCATACTTCTCCTTAATTGAGCTGCTCTCATGCAGATGGTGATGGCCGTATTCTCATACATCTATCATCAGTCATTTATCGTGCCTCAGGGTATCTCAGTTGAGATGATCTTGGACCAGGTATGGTTCATACATGTTCACAACGATAAGATCATCTTCAAATTTTATGAACACATGCTGATTAATATTCTTATTCTTCGTTTTAGATACTGATGAATCTCACTTTTAAGGAGCAACAAGCTCTGTACGCAAGACTTAAAGATATGTTGCATGAGAGACTGATTGGGCAGTCTTAAGTTCAAAATCTATGGCAGTCACTTGCTAGAATGGTCTCTATGATTGTGTGGCAAGGACAGATTTTTTATGAAAAATTCATGTAATTTGCGTTCTGTAGCTGTCTTCTGTTTTCGAAGTGCAATCCTCCACACTACTCAAAGATGGCGGTTTTTATGACCTGCATCCACACCACACCTTGTATAGTCTTTCTCTCAGGCAATTGAATTGGCAGTTTTCACCGCAAAGAGAGAAATTAAGTGCTTCTACCTTTGTTTTAGTTGGTTATTTGTTTTTGGTTCTGTCCTAATTTTTTCGGGAGGGAATCTTAATATTGTTGGATTTAACATACTTTTCCTAATCTTTTGTTGTCTTCATATGTATGAATACGATCCAATTATGGCAAGCAATTGATTAGGACTGAGGGATTTGGTTGAGGGGGAATTCAAATCATGAAACTATGTTTTTCTCGTTGTATTTGAATGTAATAAAAATTAAATTGTTTATAAGATCGTTTTAGTTTTGTGGTCAGGGGAAAAAAAAACTTGTGTTTTGGGGGTTCTTTTTGCCTCATATGAGATTAATTTTTAGGAAACGTACATTCATTCATATAATAGAAATAGTCCTCCATATCAAAATGTTATGAAGTGAGTAAAATAATACAATATGTAACCAAAACAATGAGCCAACAAATGGAAGAACGAGCTAACGAACTAATCCAAACTCATACCACTCCAATCCCACCAACAACTGCAGAAATAGAGATGTTGGTTGTATGTGTGTTTAATATGAGTATAGTTCTAAATTAGGGGTTTTCGTAGTGCAGGTAGTGCGGTTTTTGATTATTTTTTCAAATCAATTTGCACATGTGGCTTTTTTAATTTCTCAAACCGCACTCGCACTGCAAAACTAAAAAACTACACTGCAAAAAATAGTGTGCTGCGGTTTCTGCGGTTTGGACTATCACTAAATAATTAAACTATCACAAATACAACAAAGCTTGAGCAACACTTGTCAAAAATACCATAAGGCTTGAAAATAAATATGAAAAAAAAGTTTCAAATTTCAACAATACAATAATTAGTGGGCTCAGGTTGGATCAATATTCACATATTGGACCTAAATCAATATAAAAATTGGTATTTTTATAAGGAATAATTACATAAGACACTATTTTTTGTAAAAAAAATTACATTTTCATGTTTAAAGATTTTTTTTTTATGTTTTTACGATTTTCTATAGAAACAACACGAAAACAACAAGAAAATTACATAAAAGTAACATGAAAATAACATCAAAACAACAACCAAAAATAACATAGAGATAACAAAAAATCAATAACAAGTTAACAAGAATACAACATAAAAAGACCATATTTTCTGTAAATAAAATAAAAAAATCGTAAAAATGTTTAAAATTCTGTGAAACCGTATTTTTATAATTTTTTTGTTACTTTTGTGTATTTGTGAAATAATTTCTTTTTATAATATGCAATGCGGTTTGAATTGCATATTAACAATTCAAAACTGCAAACTGCACTGCACCACGCGGTTTAGAAAAAATTCAAACTACGACCACACCGCAAAGAATTTTAAACCGTATATTTTTGCGGTGCAGTGTGATACGGGCGATTTGAGCGGTTTGATGTGTTGGAATTATGTTTTACCAGGATCTAGATTAACTAACAAGTATGTTTCATTAACATCCTAATACGAATTTCTAAAACAATGAAATAAACACATATAAAGTTTAGGAAACCTTACATTGGGTGCAGCGGAATAATATGTCTCCTTCCACTCAGATCTCTAACCCTTGTATCCTGTCTGTCGCAGAGTATCACAAAGATCTGAGCCCGAATGTCCTTCTCTTCAGTTTGGATTCTTCACAATCTTCCACACTATGATTGAGATACCACTTGATGTGTGTGGGCACTCACTCTATCACTCAAGGGTTCGAAAGTTTAAGAAGAAAGGAGAAAGAATGAGGTTCGACTATATAAGGATAGAAGATGGCTCAATTTTTCTGAAGGCAAAAATTTATCTCTTTAAGTGTGAGCCATCACTATCTATTTATAGGTAACCACTAGGTTTAGGATAGGATTTATTGGGCATTAAAATAATGAAAATATTAATTGGAAAAATCTCATTAAGTGGCCGGCCATGGTTAATGGGCCTCACTTGGGTATTTTTCCAATTTTTCCAATTTTCATTTTCTCAAAAACGCCAATTTTCTAATTCTAACCATTTAAATGCCAAAACTAATTATTTAATAATTAAAATTAATTATCAAATAATATTTTCCATTTAATATATTTATTAATTAGACATAATAAAGTCTTCCAATTAATAAATAAAACTTAGAATCTCTTGTCTTCACAATTTAGCCCTTGCTTAGTGAAAATTCATAAACTAGACATAGTCTAATTTTAGAATTATAATTGATTAATTAAAATCAATTATTTGAGTCTTAAAGCAGTATGGTCTCAACTAGAATGGGGACCATGGGCCTATATAACTGAGCTTTTTATAAGTTGAACTAGAATTTACTAGGCAAATTCCCTAATTTATTAATTCCTTGTTGCATCCACTCATAGAACTTGGAATTGCACTCTCAGTCATATAGAACGCTCTATATGTTCCACCATATAGATACGCTATCACATTTAACCATCGTTATAATCTCAATAATCAAAGATCCTCTATATATGATTTACACCGAGTAGGGATAAATTTACCGTTTCACCCCTCAATGTATACTACCATGTTCCCAAAATGTACGTATCACCCTGACCAAAAAGTAGGTTTAACTAACAAATCAAAGAACATCAATAACACTCCTAAGATTGAACCTACGCATATCAGGATTAAGATCTTTTGATCTAAGATCAACTAGCGATATTTACTTAGAAAGACACAACGGTAAGATTATAATATCTTAATCAAGATCAATATCGGTCCAGTCCAATGTATACTCCATACATTCGAAACTAGTATACTTTGCCAATGTTCTGGAAAGAACATAACACTTATGCAAAGTGTAAGTACACTTCATCGCTGGTTATCACATCAGTGTAAATCCAATACACTGATGAAACAGGGACTTTGTCTTTCGAAGCATATAATCAAAATCACATTCCACTGTGTTGACATCACTGTAATTGTGAATAACTATATGTTCTGGACTAAATAGATTTTGTATATATTAAACCATAAACATGAAAACAACATGTAAACATAAATGACTTCTAATCTTTTATTGATAACAAATCAGATTAGATTGGAATGGGTTTTATTTAGGGCATAAAATCCCAACAAACTCCCACTTGCACTAACATAAAACAAGTTGTGCATTTCAATCAATCTATTTTCTTGATCTTCAGATCAAGTGTAGTATATTTGACTCAACCAAAATTTCGGGAACCATGTTCATAAAACATTATGCAACATCCTTTACTATATGCATTACTCATCAAGGGATACTGAAATCCTTACTGCTTATTAAGTACATCTGAATAAACAGAAGACATATCTCTCATTCTTTTAAAGAATGAAATAGAGATAATACAGTGTAGAATTTTCTTCAGTTGAATAACTTTTTGGTAATTTCGAATTTACAAAGTTATATATCTTCACTGCTGGAGTTTGAATTATTATAGATGGGCTTTTACACTCTTCTACAATAACTCCTCCACCCCCAAAGTAACCACCATCTCGGATAATTTATGAGTTGGTGTAGATATAAGGACTACTAATACAGGCATCCTTATTATCTAACACAGAGGTCACATTCATAAATCTTTCTTGACTGTCCCTTAATGTTCCTTGTTTGATTACATCTCATATGACTCCCACTCAATAGTAGGAGTCTGGTTAAATTCATACATAAAAGTACATTTAACCTCTTACTATTGTTTGAGGCATATCTAGTTGTGATATATTATCTTATTCTGAAACTGTAAGTTCTTTCTAGACTAAGTCATCAACATAGCAATCTAGTATTAGCATTAATGCAAAATAATTGCTTGAGATTAACTAATCAATAGAGATACCATAAAATTTTATGAGGACTAGGAATTTTTGCCCAAGTCATTCGAATAGACTATGCAAGAATTCTACTATCTTATTCTCATAATCCAGATAAGTTATTTCTATCCATATGAATGGCTAGATTTACTTTCTCAGTAGTGTTCTAAAGTTCCTATCACAAGTGTCAACCAAAAGAAGATGGGTAAAGAATTTTAAAATTCTCCCACTGAAATAAGGTCCTGTGATACAAAGTCAAAGAACTTTATTGGTATCAATTTCTATTACAAGAGTAAATATTAATTGGAACATAAATCAAGATCAAGAATTTATTCTGATAATTTGCTAATTCATTATATTTCATCCATGTTTAAAATATGTGTGACAAAAAGTACTGTGGTGTATTGAATATAGTCTAGAGTTCAAAATGAACTACATATTTTAATAGTATAGTCCACCCCTAAGTATATAGAGATTATGATCCACCCCTAAGGGATATGGAGATCATGGTCCATCCCTAAGTGATATAGAGATCATGTGGAGTTATGAATATAATCCAGAGTTCAATAGATATAAGAGATCGTTGAACTGCATATTATTCTTAACTTTTTTCACCCCTATCAGATCAAAAGATCTTTCTATTAAATAAATTCTTAATAATTGTTTTAGAATTAACAATTATTCATAAACATAGAAATGAAATTCTAAGTGTTTATGTAGTATTAACTCTTAGCAGAGTTGAAAATACTATAGAATTTGTATCAATAATAAAAACACATACACATACAAATAATAAAACATATAAATATAATTGGTACTGGAATACACAAGATAAAGTAAATGAAGCTCAATTCATAAATGCAATTCATTTTTCAAAATAGAAAACTTTATTATAAAATTCTCCAAAATAAAAGGAATTGTCTGCAACAATATAAAAAATAGGGAATAAAAATCCCAAACTAATAATTGAAATCCAAATTTTTTTGAAACTAAAACAATTAATTCAAAATAATTAAAAAAAAATCGAGCTTCATCTTCATCTTGGACTATCTCCACCCATCTGTCCAACCATCCGATTCAACTCGCTAAGATAGCATCCGAGTTCAAGCAGCTGGAGCTGAAATAAGAAGAAAAATAAACAAACATGGTTAGTAGGTCCAGAATTAATAATCCAAGTGGATAATAATTCTCTAAAACACATGAGTTTATATGAAAAGATATACCTTGTTTCTTTGCTAGAAATTTAGGGCATTGGGGTTTCTAGTGGCCCTTTTCATTGCAATAGAAGCATTTTCCTTTTGGTATATCACCAGTAGTAGCAGCCTTTTTCTTTTTAACTATTTTCACAGCTTGAACATGCTTCTTGCTATTCTTCCACTTCTTCTTGTTCTTGGGTTTGGAAGTAGAGGCAAAGTTTGCCTCAGCTTTAGTCCCCCCATTAGCATTCCCAGAATTATGAGCTTTTAGACCCCTTCTTTTGCGGTCCTCCAATCAAATTTTCATATGTCTGAAGGTCGTTAACCAAAGTGTGAAAGTCTTGTTCCTTCTTATTCATGACATAATTTGAAGTGTAGGGCAGAAAGGCTGGAGTCAGACTATTCAAGATTAGACTCACTTGAGTTGTCTGATCCATAACAACTCCATGATTCTAAGGTTCTTGAAAATAACTTGCCATTTGGAGAAGGTGATCACGCACGTTCTGATGAGGACTCATCCGTGCATTGATAAAATTCCTTGTCGCTTCAAAGAGAGATTGGATTGATGCCATTCTGAATAGTTCAGTTAACTGTGTCATGATTTCTGCAGCCGTGACAGTGTTTGCAAACCTTATTTTCAAGGTGTCAACCATGCTGGAAAGCAAGAAGTATCGAGCTTTGTTGTTGGCATTCTGCCAACGCTCGTACTTCTCCTTTACAGCTTTGGTTGCATTATCACCCGGCTGCTCAAGAGACGGTTCAGTTAACACAAACAGGACACTTTCACCAATGAGAGCAATGTTAATGTTCTCTTTCCATTTGGGAAAGTTAGATCCACTCAGCTTATTATCAGTCAACAGTGACAACATGGGATTGGTCATTGTCATGTTGGATACTACAGATAACAATAAATAGAAATCAAGTAAGGTTCAACACAAAATATCATTCAGAAATTATTAGCACATAGCAAGTAGGAATGACATGCGAAAATACTAAAGCATACAATCCTAAATAATTTCTAAGGTTTTCAACAAACTGATATCAGTGTCCCGTTTAGGCGAGAGTCAAAACTACCATCCATTGAATAGAGTTGTCAGCTCATCTAAAATAACATTCTAGCAACCTTTTATTCGATCAAGCTGAGAATTCAGCGTTGTCCTGTTTAGGCAAGAGTCAAGGCTATTCTATCTTATGAGCTTCTACCATTGTTTCATACTTTTGTAAGCCTTACTAATAGTCGCCACCATTAGGGTGATCCATACTAAAAATAAACACTTACAAATAGTACTTATCTTTCGAGATTCTACGGCGTTAAATTGCTAATGAACGTTCCTCCATTAGGGAGGATTACTCACTAAAACAATAACTATGTAAACCAACAATGGAGATTGAATGTCCTAATAATAATAAAACTCATTATTTAAAAATGTATTTTCTTCTAATATTTATTTCAATCTATTTATTTTAAATATATATTTATTTAATTAAAATTTCAAATTTAGAATAAAATTCTAAATAAAATTTTAATTTAATATCTATAAAATTATACTTAGATGGATATGAAAATAAAATGAATTATTTCCATCTTAGCAATAATTTTTCAATAAATATTTAAAAAATTATTCAATTTAAGTTGTATTAATTTAAATTAATTTGCAACTCAAATTTAATTTTCTATAAATATATATTGCATTTCGAAAATTTAAAGTATATAAAAATACAAATTTTCGAAATTGCTCAAAAATAAAATAAAAATAAATCCTGAAAAATTATTCTAAATTTATGTTGGTCCAAAATTAATTTTCAACTAAAATATAATTTTCCTATTTAATTAAATATAAAGAAAAATTCAAATATTTAAGTATCATGTTGAAAATCAACTTAAATATTAATTTTTTGTTTAATTAAATTTTACTAGAAAAATACTTCAAGCAAAAATAGATAATATCTATCTAGACTTTCATTGACTAATTAATTCATTTTCTAATTATAATATATTTTAATTCATTTATTTTAATTAATCATTTAAATGAAAAAGTCATTGATATAAGTTGGTCCAAAATTAATTAATTTTCAACTTTAATCTATTTTTCAAAAAAAAAAAAAAAATTCAAAATTTCTTGCATAATAAATGCAATTTCGAAAAATGATTAAAAAAATTAAAATATATTTTTGAAAATTATTCAAATTTAAGTTGTTATGAAATTAAAAATTTCCAAATTAAAATAATTTTCTATTTAATTAAATGTCATGAAAAAATAACATATTTAAGTATCATGATGAAAATCAACTTAAATATTTAATTTTCAATTTAATTAAATGTATTAAATATAAGAAATAAATAATTAAGTATAGATGAAACTTAATTATTAATTCTAATTTAATACTAAGAAAATATACTTTATTTAAATTGATCCAAAATTAATTATTAAAAAATTAATTTTCAATCTAAAATATTTTCCTATTTAATATTAAAAGATATATTTAGTACTAGAAATAACTATCTAGAATATATTTCAATTAACTTAGTGTTTTTCTAAAATTAACTTTAAAATATTAAAATGAAAAAGAAATTTCATATATTTTAAAAGTTAATTATGTTGCCAATTCAATTTTAATTAGGTTATACTAATATAATTAACCTAATACAATTATTTAAATAAGGCAAATGAGCCTTCACAATTGGGGTAGTTCATGTGAGGGAGAACTAGGTTAAGTATGTCGTACCCACTGCTATTGGCCCCCTAACTCTCACACAAGGCCCAAAAGAGAGGAATTTAACCTTTAAATAAATCATTATTATTAATTGAATAAGCCCAATTCTAATTGGGCCTAAATAAAATTACCTAAGTAAAATTTTATTTTAGCAACTTAGTCCATTTACTTAGTAAAACTTAAATGAGCTTCATATATGCATCTAAGCCCAATCGCAAACATATAGGCTCACACAGGTCAAATGATTTGGATGGGCCCTATCATGTTACTAGGTTTACACAGATGAAAGAAATTGCAAAATTTACCTGTTACAAATTATTTATAAGATCTATTGACAATTGGACTATGATTAAAATCAAATTATTAGATCTGTCAACAAGTTAATCATAGCAATTTAGATCAAATAAATAATAGGTTTGTAAATTTTTTTTTGAATATATATAATATAATAATCAAACAATACAAACAAAGAAGTAGCTGATCTAGAATATCTGGAAAGTAAGCTAAAATATCTCAATTTTAAAATTTAAATTTTAAAATAAATATCTTAACTAGAATTCAAATTTAGGTTGTTAAGAATATTTGAAAAAAAATTCAAAATTTAATAAACTCCTAAATTTCCTAAATTCTAACAAAAGATAATAAAAAAAAATATCTAACCAATCTTCAAATTTCAAGTTTATTCAAAATTTAAATTTATTTAAAATTTCTAATAAGATAATATAATAAAATATCTTGAATTTTAAGTTTAGATATTTCAATATTATATTCTAAGTCTTATAATTTAATAAATTTAAATATTACATAAATAAACTAATTGAAAAATAAGATATTTTATATGGTTAGAATATTTTAATTTTATAAAAAAATAAAATAAAATAATAAGTTTAAAAAATTTCTGGTTTGAAACCCTAAAATTTCTATTCAAATCTAAACTAACCAGCTTTTTTTTTTTTTTTTTTAAATCTTCATGTTATTTTTGCCAAAATATAATTTTAATAAAAAAATTTCTAATAAGATAAATGTTAAACCTAACATATTCCTAATCTTATAATTTTAATTAAAATATATATTTCAAAAATAACAAATTTTAAAAAATATGATATACTTTGAAATTTGAACAAGATTATTTTTTTTAAAAAATTATTTTAATATCAAAGTAAAATCATTCAAATTTAATAAAAAAATTTTAATATCTGATCTTATAATTAAATTAAATAAAATAATCTAACATTCTAAAATTAATCATAAGGCTATTTTTGTGAGAAATTAAATTTTCAAAAATCAAAGCCTACTAATATCTAAAACTAATTTTAATTAATTAAAAAATTAATAAAAATTAATTTTATTCTGACAATTAGATTTTTTTTAATTGAAAATTCAGATTCTACACAAAATTCTACCAAAAATTGGCTTTTGTTTCAATGAAAAACGATTTTTGAATCAAAAGTTATGAAGAAAACAAGTTTGAGTCACATGGGTATACAATGTATATGTTGGAATTTATTTTACCAGGATCTTAGATCTACTCATAAGTATGTTGTTTAACACCCTAAATATGAACTTTCTAAAACGATAAATAAACACATATAAAGTTAAGAAAACCTTACATTGGTTGCAGCGGAATAATGTCTCCTTCCACTCAGATCTCTAACCCTTGTATCCTTTCTGTCGCAGAGTATTATCAAGATCTGAGCCCGAATGTCCTTCTCTTTGTGTGTGATCCTTCACAGTCTTCCAATCTATGATTGAGGTACCACTTGCTGTGTGTGGGCACTACTCTATCACTGAGGGTCGAAATTTAGAAGAGGAAAAGAGAGAGAGGTTGGTTCGGCTATAGAGAGAGAGGGAAGGCTCAGATTTTGAAAAAGTTGATTTTCTGAGAAAAGGTTATGAAAACTTGTTGTTTGACTGAGCCATCACTTTCTATTTATAGGCAACTACTAGGTTTAGGTTAGTAATTATTTGGCATTAAAATAATGAAAATATTAATTGGAAAAAGCTATCCAAGTGGCCGGCCATAGGTGTTAATGGGCCATACTTGGATTTTGCAGTTTTCACAATTTTTATTTTTATTTTCTCAAAAATGCCAATTATCCAATTCTAACCTTTTAAATCCCAAAACTAATTATTTAATAACTAAAATAGATTATTAAATAATATTGTCATTTAATTTAATTATTAATTAGACATATAAAGTCTAGTAATTAATAAATAAACCTAGAATCTCTTTTCTTTACAATTTCACCCCTGCTTAGTGAAAATTCACAAATTAGACATAGTCTAACTTTAGAATTATAATTGATTAATCACAAATCAATTATTGAGTCTTACAAGCAGTATAGTCTCAACTAGAATGGGGACCATTGATCTATATGCTGAGCTTCCAATAAGTGAACCGAATTTACTAAGTAAATCCCTACTTATTAATTCCTCGTTGAATCCACTCTTACAACTTAGAATTGCACTCTCAGACTTATATAGAGCATATTATATGTTCCACGATATAGATATGCGATCTCATTTAACCATTGTTATAATCTTATTGTGATTAAAGGTCCTCTATATAGATGATTTACATCGAGATGGGATAATTTTACCGTTCTCACCCCTCAACTTATTTTGCCCCTTAAAACACTTAGCTACCTGTAAATGATGTTTAATGATCTAAGAATTAGTCACTTAAACAAGAGCTCATCCATTTACTTCTATTTAGCTAAGCTCGAAGGGAATCATCACTTGACTTCTATACACCAGTAGAAGCTATAGATTTCATATTTATGTTCAGCACTCCCACTCAATCATACTATCATGTTCCCAAAATATACGTATCACCCTGACCCAAAAGTAGGCTTAACTAATAAATCAAAGAACATGAATAGCACTCCTGAGTTGAGCCTAAGCATATCAGGATTTAGATTCTTTTAATCTTAAGATCAACTACTGATATTGACTTGGAAAGATATGACGGTAAGTTTATAATATCTTAACTAAGTTACAATATCGGTCCAGTCCAATGTATACTCCATACATTCGAAACTAGTATACTTTACCAATGTCCTGGAAAGAACATAACACTTACTCCAAGTGTAAGTACACATCATCGCTGATTATCACATTAGTGTAAATCTAAAACACTGATGAAACAGGGACTTAGTCTTTTGATTCATATAATCACAATCACATTCCACTGTGTTGACGATACTGTAATTGTGAATAAGCATATGATTTGGACTTAACAGATTTTGTGTGTAAATGTAATAAACATATTAAACCATTAGCATGTAAAATTCATGCAAACATAAATCACTTCAAATTTCTTATATTGATTACTAATCAGATTGTAAAGGGTTTTATTTAGGGCACAAAACTCAACAAACTCCCACTTGCACTAACATAAAACAAACTGTGCAAATAAATCAATCTGATGTCTTGATCTTCAGATCAAGTGTAGTATACTTGAATCCACCCAAACTTCTGGAAACTAGTTCATAAATACAATATGAAACATCCTTTACTATATGCTTTACTCATCAAGGGATACTGAAATCCTTACTGTTTTAAAGTACATCTGAATAAACAGAAGACATATCTCTCATATTTTAAAATATGGAATTGAGATAATACAGCGTAGACTTTTCTTCAGTAAAATAACTTTCTGGTAATTTCGAATTTACAAAGTTATAAATCTTCTCTGGTAGAGCTTGAATTATTATAGAATAACTCCTCCACCCCCAGAGTAACCACCATCTCAAAGTTTTGAATGAGTTGGGGTAGATACAAGGATAACTGATATACAGTTCCTTAATATCTAACATACAGATCACTTTCATAAATCTTTCTTGAATATCTTCTAACGTTCCTTATTTGATTACATCTCAGATAGCTCCCACTCAATAGCAGATGTCTGGTTAAATAATACTTTTAACCTCTTTATTGTTTGGAGAGTTATCTAGTTGTGACTTATTGTATTAGTCTGAAACTTTAAGTTTCTTTTAAGACTAAATCATCAACATAGCAGACTAGTATTTGAAGTGAAAAATACTTGCCAGAGATTAAGTAATCAAAATTAAGATATCATAAAATGTTATGAGGATTAAGAATTCTTGGCTCAAGTCATTCGAATAGACTGAACTAGAGTTCTTTTATCTTATTCTCATAATTCTGATAAGTTATATCTATCCACATGAATGGTTAGATTTGCTTTTCAAAAGTGTTCTTAAGTTCCTATCACAAGTGTCAACCTAATGAAGATGGGTAAAGAACTTTTATAGGTATCATTATTTACTACAATAGTAAAGCTAAATTGGAACATACAATCAAGATCAAGGATTTATATTGATAATAGCTAAGTCATTATATTACTTCCATGTTTAAAGAAAATATGTGTTACATAGGGTATTGTGGAAAAATTCCACCCCTAAGTATATAGAGATTATGATCCACCCCTAAAGGTTATAAAGATCATGATTCTTTAAGTGTTATAGAGATTATGTGGAGTTGAATACAATCCAGAGTTCATTAGATATAAAAGATCGTTGAACTGCATAGTTTTCTTAAATTTTCTCCACCCCTATCAGATCAAAAGATCCTTTTATTAAACAAATTCTCAATAATTGTATTAGAATTAACAATTATTAATAAACACAAAAATAATTTCTAGTGTTTATTTAATATAATTCTATGAAGAGTTGTAAATATTATAGAATTTGTATCAATAATAAAAATACTTACACATACAAACATATAAATATAATGTGGTAATTGTGGTTTAAGATAAAGTAAATGAAGCTCATTTTAGTCTATACAAATAAATGTCTAACAGTTTTAACATATTATCCTAATTAATTATACAAATATAATAAAATTTCTGTGGGGTAAAATTATTATACCTATATAATTAATTACAAGTTATGTCCATTAAGGTGAATTTTAATTAATATATAATTTTATACAAATAAGGATGCTGTGGCTACTCCCTAATTATATAAAATTATAATTTCACTTTGACATTAGGTATTGGGCTCTACCTAAAAGTAATTTCATTATTAACATAGTAGACAATCACTGAGATTAATGCTCCTAGTGTGGTCGTCCGAAGATCATTAAAATCCGTTCTAGATATGAGCATTTGTCCCAAATTCATGTTTTCTTATGTCAAACCACAAAATTACTTACATTTTATTCATATTTTATTCATTTTAGGAAGTTTTATGAATATTTTATGAATAATTTTATGAAGTTTTATGAAACTTAATGTGCTATATAAAATATTCAACCTATCTTAATGTTTGAATATTTCTAAATATATCTAGCACTATAAAAAGAATTTATGTATAGCATTTAAATCATACAAATCAAAATTAATTGTATTAAAAATAAATTTTCCAAATAAATACAAATTAAAACAATTATTGTATGATAATAAATTAAATGCTTAATTCCATGATATGTAATTAATTATGCATTTATAACCATATAATATCTTAAATATTTGTACTAATAATTAGTTTGTATAAATAAGGTAAATATACAAATTAGTACAATTAATTATATGAAATAAATTAAATGCAAAATTAAAGAATATACTTGATGGCAGATTATCAATTAATTTAATCAATAAATTACTTGATTGGTAAATAAATATAATAATTGCGCACTTAATTGTAGAATAATTAAATATTCACATTCTTAAAATATCACAATTATTGTAATTACATGTAAAAAATAAAGCATGTAATTAATTTACCAAATTAAAAACTTTCCATAATAATTTATTACTAAATAACATATTATATATGAAGATATATGTTAAATAAGAATGGAAAGTTTAAATAAATGTAATTTAATTGACTAAATAAACAAAAATAAGGAAATAAAATAAAATTCCAAAAATAAATCAAAATAATAAAAAATTTGGAATTTTCTTAAATTTTTCTTAATTTTTTTTTTTTTTGAAAAAACTGCCCTGAAAAACAACACTGACGACTAAAATTCATGAAATCAATTCAAAAATAATCTAAATGAATAAATTAAGAGATCCATGTTGATTTCAAGCATCAAAAATACGTAAAATGTAGACTTTAATTTCATAAATATTCTTTCGGGTCCGATCGAGTTCTTAAGAGAATTTTTCAGTTTTCAGATGGTTTTTAAATCCTTTTCATTCATAAAATCGATCTAAAATATTATATGAATATAGTAATAAGTAGAGGATTCGAAATAAATACCAAAAAATGAAAACGAAAAAATTACAGACTGAAAAATAAAACCTTCATGTATATATATACTCGTATACAATGAATATACTGCATAAAATCATCATTAATGTATGGAAGATAATATTACATACAATTTTATGCAATAAAAACATGAAAGCATTGAGTATTATATATAAACATATATACATGAAAAATTATATGTATATACACAATATATGAATATAAATATAAATGTGTATATATATATGAACATATAAATTATGAAATATTAATATAAAAGTATATATATAAATATGAATATATATACGTAAATGAAAAGAAAATGTATATATATAAAATATATATATAAACAAAAACCAATACTGTATATGTATATATATACATATATACTTGTATATACACATTAAACCATATAAAATATCATACAAATATATAATAGAATATGATAATTAATTATATGGAAAGAAATCAATGAATAAATGAATAATAATATGAAAGTGTATACCCAGAAATATATATATTATACGGTATAAATGAATGTATATAATATATATATATATGAACGTAAATATGAAGATGAATATATATATATGTATATATAAAAAATAAATTGAGTATGAATATATATATAATCGGGATTATATAATATAAAAGTATATATAATTTATATTATAAATGAAGAACCCCGTAAATGTATATATATATATATATGAAACTCAAAAAAAAAAAAATCAAGGCAGAGATATATAATCCGCTCTCATACCAACTGTTAGACATTTATTTGTATAGACTAAAACATACATGATTATGAATAAGGATCGAAATACCTCCAGCCATTGAATCTTTGAGCTTTAGTCCCACATAAGCATGATCTGCAAAAGAAACCGATTGATGTGGGTAATCGGGCTTCCTCGCTCTCTCAACTCTCTTTAGATGGAATTTGCTGTTATGAACAGAATGAGTGAGGAGCTCGGGGACCGAGACCCTATATTTATAGGTGAGATACTCCATCGATATTCGTGCCACATTAATTGTCAGAATATTTTGACAATTAATTCAGGAAATCAAATCAGGTAATGAATATAGAAATCTGACCATATATAGAATATTACGTAATTGATTCTGTCCAGATTCAATGAATATAAAATATTCATTTATCAGAATCAATAATATTATTTTATTTCCTTAATTATAAATATTCTAATAGCTCAATCTCATAAATTGCAATTTGTTTGAAATAGAAAATAAAATATTATTAATAATAAAAAAAATGTATTGCAACATTATGAGAAAAACAGGGATAAAAATCCCTAACTAAAATTCGAAATCCAAATTGTCTTTAAACTAAAACAATTAATTCAAAAAATAGATAAATGAGCTTCATCTTCATCTTGGACGATCTTCACCCTTTGTCCAGCTTTCCGATCCAACTCACTAAGATAGCATCTGAGTTCAAGTAGCGTGGCCTACAAGAAGAAGAAACAAATAAACAAAGTTAGTCCAGAATCAATAATCCAATTGGATAATAATTCACTAAAACTCTTAAAGTTTATAGAAAGAAATACCTTGTTTCTTTGCAAGAAGTTTAGGACATTGGGGTTTCCAATGACCTTTTTCATTGCAGTAGAAACACTTTCCTTTGAGTGCATCACCAGAAGCAGCATCCTTTTTGTTTTTCATGGCTTTGACACGCTTTTTGGTGTTTCTCCACTTCTTCTTAGATTTGGGTTTAGAAGTAGAGGCAACATTTGCCTCAGGTTTGACCGTCCCATTACCATTCCCAGAATTTTGAGGCTTACTCCCTTTCTTCTTGGGGCCTCCAATAAAATTTTCATATGTCTGAAGGTCATTGACTAACTCATGAAAGTCTATGTCCTTTTTATTCATGACATAATTTGATGTATAGGGCAGACATGATGGAGTCAGACTATTCAAGATAAGGCTTACCTGAGTAGTGTGATCCATTTCAGCACTATGATCCTGGGCTTCTTGGAAATAACTTGCCATGAGGAGAACATGATCACGCACGTTTTGATGGGGTTCCATCCGTGCATTGATGTATTTCTTAGTCGCGTCAAAGCGAGACTGAAAAGATGCCCTACCGAATAGCTCAGTTAACTTCGTCATAACTTCAGCAGCCTTTTCGGTTTTAGAAAATCGAGTTTTAAGGGTGTCAACCATGCTGGAAAGCATGAAGTATAGAGCTTTGTCGTTAGCTTTCTGCCAACGCTCATACTTTTCTTTCACAGCTTTGGATGCATTGTCCCCAGCACTTCAGGAGACGGCTCAGTTAACACAAACAAAACACTTTCTCCTATGAGAGCAATATTAATGTTCTCATTCCATTTTGGAAAGTTAGATCCATTTAGCTTATTTTCGGTCAAGAGTGATAACATGGAATTCATCATGGTTATACATGATACTACAAAATAATAAATAGAAATCAATAATGGTTTAACATAAAATCCAATTCAGAAATTATAAGCACATAGCATGTAGGAATGATAAGAGAAAATACTAAAAAATACAATCCTAAATAATTTCCAAGGTTTTCAACAAACTGATATCAGTGTCCCGTTTAGGCGAGAGTCAAAGCTACCATCTATTGAATAGAGTTGTCAGCTCATCTAAAATGTTAAACATTCTAGCAACCTTTTATTCGATCAAGATTGGAATCCAGCGTTGTCCCGTTTAGGCGAGAGTCAAGGCTATTCTATCTTATGAGCTTCTACCATTGTTTCATATTTTGCAAGTCAAATACAGTCGCCACCATTAGGGTGATCCATACCATATAAAACACTTACAAAGCTACTTATCTTTCGAGATTAAACGGTGCTAACTTGCTAATGAACGTTCCTCCATTAGGGAGGATTACTCACTAAAACAAAAGCTATGTAAAACCAACAATGGAGATCGAATATCTTAATAATAATAAAGCTCATTCTTTAAGATGTATTTTCTTTATTATTTATAATAAAATATATTCATTAAATTTCGAATTTAGAATTAAAATTTTAAATTAGAATTTAATTTAATATTTATAAAATTATACTTAGACGGTGATTGAAATAAATTGAATTATTTCCATCTTAGTAGTAATTTTGATATAAATATTAAGAAAATTATTTAAGTTGTATTAATTTAAATTAATTTGCAACTCAAATTAAATTTTCATGAGAATATATTTATTGTATTTTGAAAAAGAAAGTATAAAACTTTATCATTTTTGAAATACTTAAATAATAATTACTTAGAAAAAATACTTCAAGCAAAAATATCACCTATCTAGATTTTCCTTTGACTAATTAATTCAATCTCTAATTATATACTTTAATTCATTTATTTTAAATTAATCAATAAATGAAAAAATCATTGATTTAAGTTGGTCCAAAAATTAATTAAAATAAATAATTAATTTACAACTTAATCTATTTTTCAAGATAAATTCAAAAACATCTAGCATAATGCAATTTCGAAATTGATTAAAAATAAACAAAAAAAATATTTTGAAAACTATTTAAATTTAAGTTGAAAAATTAAATTTCAACTAAAAAATAATTTTCTATTTAATTAAGTGTCATGAAAAAGAAATATATAAGTATCATGATGAAAATCAACTCAGATATTTAATTTTCAATTTAATTAAATGTATTAAATTCAAGAAATAAATAATTAAGTGTAGAGAAGGCTTAATTATTAATCTCTAGTTTAATACTAGGAAAAAAATACTTAAAATAAATTGTACTAAAATTAATTATTTAAATAATTAATTTCACAATGTATAATATTTTCCTATATAATATTAGAAATAATAAGTAGTCTAGAAATAACTATCTAGAAAATATCTTATTTGACTAAGTATCTTTTCCACAAAATTTGAAAAAATATCTAATTTAAGTTGTATTAAAAAAAAATCTAGAACTTAAATATTTTCAAATTTAAATTTAATTAAATATCAAAAATTAAGTTGTAACCACTTAATTTGAAAAATATTCCATTTTAAGTTTAAAACTAACTTAAAAAATATCTTAAGAATCTTTAATAACTAATGCCTAGAATTCCTCAACTTAACTTTAAATTTAAATAAAATATTCAAATTTAAGTTAGATAAGAAAAATCAGTTAATATAACTAATTTATAACTTAAATAGGAATATTTAATTAAATAAGCTCCAGAAAGAATCTACTTAGTTAAAATTCTTTATTTAATTAAATACAAGAAAAATACAAATAGTTTGTCTAGAAATAATATCTAAAACTAAAAGTGTTTTTCTTAAAATTAACTTTAAAATATTAAAATGAAATAAATTTCATATATTTTAAAAGTTAATTATGTTGCTAATCAATTTTATTAGGTTAAACTAATTTAATTAACCTAGCACAGTTATTCAAATCAGGCAAATGGGCCTTCACAATTGGGGTAGTTCATGTGAGGGGGAGCTGGGTTCAGTATGTCGTACCCACTTCTAATGGCCCCCAACTCTCACACAAGGCCCAAAAGAGAGGAATTTAACCTTAAAATAAATAACTGTTATTAATTGAATAGGTCCAAAAACTAAATGGACCTAAATAAAATCTATCATGGTGTGACATTTTATTTAGCAACAACCTATATGCATCTATATAATAAAATAAACATATAGGCTCACACAGGCACACATTTGGATTGATCCTATCATGTTGCTAGGCCATACACAGATGAAAGAAGATTGTAAAATTTACCTGTTACAAATTATTTACTTGACCTATCGTCAATTGAACCATGGATTAAAATCAGATCATTGAATCTGTCAACAAGTTAACCATGACAATTTAGATCAAGCAGTAATAGGTTTTATAAAACTTACAAACAAGCTAAAACACATACTCCTGGAACAAGGTTAGCTGGATAGTTGGAAGTAGGATTTATTTAATTTTAAATAATTAAATTTCAAAAAAATAATTAAATAATAATAATAAAAAATTTATTTTCGAATTTAATAAAATAATAAATAAAATAATATTTAAAATTAAACCTACAATTTTGAAATATTAGGTTTCAACTAACCTAAATATCATTTCAAAAAAAAAATTGCTAACTACTTTTAAAAAATTAATGTTATTTTATAAATTAATTATTCAATAAAAATTAAAAGATAAATAAATATCTTTTTCAAATTTTATAGTTTAATTTAAATAAATAAAATAACAAAATATCTTATTTTTATTCAAAATATCATGATTATAGTTATCTTATTTTAAATTTAAATAAGATCAAATTTTAAAAAAAATTATTTAATTTTAAAAAAAATTAATATCTGACCATAAATTTAAAAATAAGATAAGATATAATCAAATTTAAAAATAAGATAAAAAATCAAGCAAAAAGATAGATATTTACTTAATTTCAAATTCAAATTACACTAATATCTAAGATTAATTTAAAAAAATTCAAATTAATTTATTTCTGATATTACATTTGAAAATTGGAAAGTAAAAATCTAAATACAAAACTACACAAAAAAACGGAAGTTAAATCCATGAAATAGCATGAAAAATCGAAGAAAAACGAAAAAATGCGAGCTGTACGGACAGTATGCTGAGCATACTGCCCGCGCGCGCATGGGGAGTGCATGGCCGAGGTCCCTCGGCGCAGGAGGCTGCACGCAGCCTGTTCCGCGCTCGCAGGGAGGAGATTCACGCAAAAGCTCGGTCAAGCACTGTCTGAACGCGTGCTGTCCGAGGGTGTCACCCTCATCCGTGCGCGTGAGTGGGTTGCACGACCCTGATATTTTTCGAAATTTCAAAAAATCATAACTAATTGAAATTAAATCGAAATTGAGTTCTGTAAAAAAGTAAATTGCTTAATTTTTCCCATACTATCCAAAAAAAAAAAATAATTCCAGAAACAGAATTTCAATTATTTTTCACGAAAATTCACAAACATCAATCAATCATCATATAACACACAACACAACATGAAACCATCCAAAACACAAACAATCGTTTTAAAGTCCAAATTTCTTGCAAGCAAATCAATTACCATGGCTCTGAGGCCAGTTGTTAGAATTTATTTTACCAGGATCTTAGATCTACTCACAAGTATGTTGTTTAACACCCTAAATATGAACTTTCTAAAACGATAAATAAACACATATAAAGTTAAGAAAACCTTACATTGGTTGCAGCGGAATAATGTCTCCTTCCACTCAAATCTCTAACCCTTGTATCCTTTCTGTCGCAGAGTATTATCAAGATCTGAGCCCGAATGTCGTTCTCTTTGTGTGTGATCCTTCGCAATCTTCTAATCTATGATTGAGGTACCACTTGCTGTGTGTGGGCACTACTCTATCACTGAGGGTCGAAATTTAGAAGAGGAAAAGAGAGAGAGGTTGGTTCAGCTATAGAGAGAGAGGGAAGGCTCAGTTTTCTGAAAAAGTTGATTTTTTGAGAAAAGGTTATGAAAACTTGTTGTTTGACTGAGCCATCACTTTCTATTTATAGGCAACTACTAGGTTTAGGTTAGTAATTATTTGGCATTAAAATAATGAAAATATTAATTGGAAAAAGCCATCCAAGTGGCCGGCCATAGGTGTTAATGGGCCTTACTTGGATTTTACAATTTTCACAATTTTTATTTTTATTTTCTCAAAAACGCCAATTTTCCAATTCTAACCTTTTAAATGCCAAAACTAATTATTTAATAACTAAAATAGATTATTATATAATATTATCATTTAATTTAATTATTAATTAGACATATAAAGTCTATTAATTAATAAATAAACCTAGAATCTCTTTTCTTTACAATTTCACCCCTGCTTAGTGAAAATTCACAAATTAGACATAGTCTAACTTTAGAATTATAATTGATTAATCACAAATCAATTATTGAGTCTTACAAGCAGTATAGTCTCAACTAGAATGGGGACCATGGATCTATATGCTGAGCTTCCAATAAGTGAACCGAATTTACTAAGTAAATCCCTACTTATTAATTCCTCGTTGAATCCACTCTTAGAACATAGAATTGCACTCTCAGACTTATATAGAGCATATTATATGTTCCACGATATAGATATGCTATCTCATTTAACCATTGTTATAATCTTATTGTGATCAAAGATCCTCTATATAGATGATTTACATCGATATGGGATAATTTTACCGTTCTCACCCTCAACGTATTTTGCCCCTTAAAACACTTAGCTACCTGTAAATGATGTTTAGTGATCTAAGAATTAGTCACTTAAACAAGAGCTCATCCATTTACTTCTATTTAGCTAAGCTGGAAGGGAATCATCACTTGACTTCTATACACCAGTAGAAACTATAGATTTCATATTTATGTTCAGCACTCCCACTCAATCATACTATCATGTTCCCAAAATATACCTATCACCCTGACCCAAAAGTAGGCTTAACTAATAAATCAAAGAACATGAATAGCACTCCTGAGTTGAGCCTAAGCATATCAGGATTTAGATTCTTTTAATCTTAAGATCAACTACTGATATTGACTTGGAAAGATACGACGGTAAGTTTATAATATCTTAACTAAGTTGCAATATCGGTCTAGTCCAATGTATACTCCATACATTCGAAACTAGTATACTTTACCAATGTCTTGGAAAGAACATAACACTTACTCCAAGTGTAAGTACACATCATCGCTGATTATCACATTAGTGTAAATCCAAAAGACTGATGAAACAGGGACTTAGTCTTTTGATTCATATAATCACAATCACATTCCACTTTGTTGACGATACTGTAATTGTGAATAAACATATGATCTGGACTTAACAGATTTTGTCTGTAAATGTTATAAACATATTAAACCATTAGCATTTAAAATTCATGCAAACATAAATCACTTCAAATTTCTTATATTGATTACTAATCAGATTGTAAAGAATTTTATTTAGGGCACAAAACCCAACAACATACCCCTGCGCGCACTGAAGCAAAGAAACAGCCGAGACAGAGGCTGCAAGCAGCCTCATTTGACCGAGGGACACGGGAGTGATCAGCCCTTCAGATAGGAGCTGTGTCCGAGAAACCTTGGTCAGCACCTTGTCTGAACGGGCTGCTGTCCGAGCGTCCCAGAGCCTTGTGTGCGCTTGAGTGATTCAAATCTCGATATTTTCGTTCAAATTCAAAAAATCATATCTAATTCATAAAAAATCTAAATTAGGTTCTGTAAAAGCCTAAATTTATTAATTTTTCGTCTACTTTCTAGTAAAAAGAATTTCAGATTGAAATAAATATTATTTCAGTAACATACATTGCGATTTCTAAACTATCATCACATAAGCACATAAACCACATGAAACCATCCAAATCAATACAAATCATCATTTTAATTCATATTTCATGAAAGTAAATCATTACCATGGCTTTGAGGCCAGTTGTTGGAATTATGTTTTACCACGATCTAGATTTATTAACAAGTATGTTTCATTAACATCCTAATATGAATTTCTAAAATAATGAAATAAATACATATAAAGTTTAGGAAACCTTACATTGGGTGCAGCGAAATAATATGCCTCTTTCTGCTCAGATCTCTAACCCTTGTATCCTGTTTTTCACAGAGTATCACCAAGATCTGAGCCCGAATGTCCTTCTCTTCAGTTTAGATTCTTCACAATCTTCCACACTATGATTGAGATACCACTTGATGTGTGTGGGCACTCACTCTATCGCTCAAGGGTTTGAAAGTTTAAGAAGAAAAGAGAAAGAATGAGGTTCGACTATAGAAGGATAGAAGATGGCTCAATTTTTTTGAAGGCAAAAATTCATCTCTTTAAGTGTGAGCCATCACTATCTATTTATAGGTAACCACTAGGTTTAGGTTAGGATTTATTGGGCACTAAAATAATGAAAATATTAATTGGAAAAACGTCATTAAGTGGCCGGCCATGGTTAATGGGCCCCACTTGGGTATTTTTCCAATTTTGACAATTTTCATTTTTATTTTCTCGAAAACGCCAAATTTCTAATTCTAACCATTTAAATGCCAAAACTAATTATTTAATAATTAAAATTAATTATCAAATAATATTTTCATTTAATATATTTATTAATTAGACATAATAAAGTCTTCCAATTGATAAATAAAACCTAGAATCTCTTTTCTTCACAATTTAGTCCTTGCTTAGTGAAAATTCATAAACTAGACATAGTCTAATTTTAGAATTATAATTGATTAATTAAAATCAATTATTTGAGTCTTACAAGCAGTATGGTCTCAACTAGAATGGGGACCATGGGCCTATATAACTGAGCTTCCAATAGACTGAACTAGAATTTACCAGGTAAATTCCCTAACTTATTAATTCCTTGTTGCATCCACTTATAGAACTTGAATTACAGTCTCAGTCATATAGAACGCTCTATATGTTCCACCATATAGATACGCTATCAAATTTAATAATCGTTATAATCTCAATAATCAAAGATCCTCTATATATGATTTACACCGAGTAGGGATAAATTTACCGTTTCACCTCTCAATGTATTTTGATCCTTAAAACACTTAGCTACCTGTAAATGATATTTCAGTGAACTAAAATATAATCACTGAAACAAGAGCTCTTCCATTTACTTCTATTTAGCCAAGCTCAAAGGAAATCATCATTTCACTTCTAAATACCTAAAGAAGCTATAGATTCCATATCTATGTTTAGAGCTCCCACTCAATCATACTACCATGTTCCCAAAATGTACGTATCACCCTGACCAGAAAGTAGGTTTAACTAACAAATCAAAGAACATGAATAACACTCCTGAGATTGAACCTAAGCATATCAGGATTAAGATCTTTTGATCTAAGATCAACTAGCGATATTGACTTAGAAAGATACAACGGTAAAATTATAATATCTTAATCAAGATCAATATCGGTCCAGTCCAATGTATACTCCATACATTCGAAACTAGTATACTTTGCCAATGTTCTGAAAAGAACATAACACTTATGCAAAGTGTAAGTACACTTCATCGCTGATTATCACATCAGTGTAAATCCAATGCACTGATGAAACAGGGACTTGGTCTTTCGAAGCATATAATCACTATCACATTCCACTTTGTTGACATCACTGTAATTGTGAATAACTATATGTTCTGGACTTAATAGATTTTGTATATATTAAACCATAAACATGAAAACAATATGTAAACATAAATGACTTCTAATTTTTTATTGATAACAAATTAGATTAGATTGGAATGGGTTTTATTTAGGGCATAAATTCCCAACATGATGAACATCCCTATTTGAAATACAAGGCGGAGTTACTATTTTCTTTGTGACAGTTACTATTTCTTTAATTTTACAACTTTTTCATCAGTTTTCTTCCATGCTCCATGTCTCTCATGTTAGCATTATTGGAGGATCTTAGGTGTGGTTAAAGCAGCTATCTACAATACTTTCCTTGGACTATAAAAAAGTGGATACTCAAAATATGCTAAAGAGATTGTCGTTTCCTTTGAACGGTCAGTGTTTCGTCGTCTTTCCTTCACGAGCCAATGTACGCCACCTTAGCCAAAGCTGCAAGTCCTCAACTTCCTTCTTTGCCTCTATATGCCCCTTTGTCGTCGCTCCCAACCCACCTTAAAGATCTCGTATACAAATGCAGTTTAGATCTGGATCGAACAACTCTAGAATTGTGTTCATCATTGATCATCATTGTTCTTAATTGAACAAATAATTAAAGTTTATCTTAATTATTTGTAAGTTTTTGTATGCTAATGATGTGGTGTGGTAGGTGTTGTATGGTATGGATCCCACTGCCAGTCGTAATCAATATCTATAATGTCATTCAATATATTAATTACATTTTGGCTTCTCCTTAACAAAGGTTCTCCAGTTATCTCTACTGCATAATTTACCCAACTTCTTGTTTCATCAAAAAGTCCATTATAAAAGAACAAAGTAAAACACCCACTTGAGATATTGGGATAATATCTCTTTCCAAGCTCCTTAAATCTCCCCCAAGCAGAATAGAATGACAAAATTCACAAGGTATAGCATTTGCATTTACCTAGAAGGTCAAACACATTCAGTAAAACATTAGTAAAATTAAATAAAAAGAAACTAAATTAGAATAGAATTCAATTATATTTATATTAATTTAAACAGTCCCCGACAACGGTACCAAAATCGTTTTGTGATAAATCTAACACGCAAGTATACATATCGTTTACAAGTAATAGACTCACAAGAGTGAGGTCAATCCGACAAAGACTTTGTTGGGATTTTATGCCCTAAATAAAACTCATTTCAATATAATCTGATTTGTTATCAATAGAAGATTAGAAGTCATTTATGTTTACATGTAGTTTTCATGTTTATGGTTTAATGTGATCAAAATCTGTTAAGTCCAAAATATATAGTTATTCACAATTACAGTGATGTCAACACAGTAGAAGGTAATTATGAACATATGCTTCAAAAAGATAATGTCCCTTGATTCATTAGTGCACTAGATTTATACTGATGTGATAGTCAGTGATAAAGTATACTTACACCTTGGATAAGTGTTATGTTCTTTCCAGAACATTGGCAAAGTATGATAGTTTCGGATGTATGCAGTATACATTGGACTGGGGCTGATATTGATATTGGTAAAGATATTATAATCTTACGTTGTATCTTTCTAAGTCAATATCACTGGTTGATCTTAGATCAAAAGATCTTAATCCTGACATGGTTAGGTTCGATCTCAAGAGTGCTATTTGTGTTCTTTGATTTGTTATTTAAGCTTACCTTTTGGTCAGGGTAAAACGTATATTTTGGGAACATGATAGTACAATTGAGTGGGAGTGCTAAACATAGATATGGAATCTATAGCTTCTATCTGGACATAGAAGTGAAACGATGATTTCCTTCGAGCTTGGCTTAATAGAGATAAATGGAAGAGCTCTTATTTCAGTGATTATATCAGTTTACTGAAATATCATTTATAGGAAGCTAAGTGTTTTAAGGATAAAATACATTGAGGGGTGAAACGGTAAATTTATCCCTACTCGGTGTAAATCATCTATAGAGGATCTTTGATTATTAGGATCAGAACGATAGTTAAATTTATAGCGTATCTATATCATGGAACATATAGAGCGTTCTATATAACTGAGAGTGCAATTCCAAGTTCTATAGTGGTGCAGTGAGGAATTAATAAGTTAAGGAATTTACTTGGTAAATTCTAGATCTGCTTATTGGAAGCTCGGTTATATAGGCCCATGGTCCCCATACTAGTCAAGACAAACTACTTGTAAGACTCAGTTAATTGATTTTAGTTAATCAATTATAATTCTAAAATTCGACTATGTCTAGTTTGTGAATTTTCACTAAGATATGGCTTGATTGTGAAGAAATATGATTTTAGGGTTTATTTATTAATTAAGAGACTTGATGGAGTCTAATTAATAAATATTATAAATCACAATTTTATTTGATAATTATTTTAATTATTAAATAAATATTTTTGGCATTTATAGGGTTGAAAGTGAAAAAAGTGGTATTTGTGAAAAATAGATAAAATAGTTGAGAAAAATGGCAAAAATCTAACTAGTGTAGGGCCCATTACATGGTCGGCCACTAGTGCCTATTTTTTGCTCTATTTTTATCAATTTTTTTATTCCAAATAAATCAACCCTAATCCTAGGTAAAATTAGTATAAAAAGAAAGTTATGGTCTCATTATTCAAAAAAAATGCTTCTAAAGCTAAAAATCTAGTTTTCTCTCTTTGGCAACTAGGTTTATAAGACTTCATCTTCTTCCTTCTTCTTCTAATTTCGAAATCATATAGCCATCTTCACAAACTAAATTCAAGCCTTAGTGATTGAGTGCATGCCCACACATAACAAGTGAGTCCTCAATCATAGTGTGTAAGACTGTGAAGAATCCAATTCAAGTGAAAGAGAATCGGGCTCAGATCTTGGTGATACTCTGCTACAGAAAGGATTCAAGGGTTAGAGATTTGAGCGGAAGGAGTCATTTAATTTCGCTGCAACCAATGTAAGATTTCTTAAACTTTATATGTTTTTAAATTACATTGTTTTAGAAATTCATATTTAGGATGTTAAATAACATACATGGTAGTAAATCTAAATCCTGGTAAATAATCCCCAACAGACTTTACTTAATTAACAAACTATTAAATTCCTGATTCTATTTGGTGACAATAAAAATAAGAAAAGATGTTTAGTTTCTACTAAAAGAAAACAAAGAAAACAAATAATTAAGGTGAATTAACAATTGTGGAAGCTCATTAGATAGAATGGCCTTGACTCTCGCCTAAATGAGACAACGCCGGATTCTCATCTTTATCAAATAAAAGGTCGCTAGAATGTTTGACATTTTATATGAGCTGACTACTCTATTTAATGGATGATATCTTTGACTCTCGCCTAAACAGGACACTGATATCAGTTTGTTGGAAACCTTGAAAATTATTTACGATTGTATGTTTTTGTATTTTCACTAGTCATTCCTGTTGGGTTTTGTGCCCTAAATAAAACCCATTTCAATATAATCAGATTTATTTAATAATAAAGATCAGAAATAACATTTTATGTTGCATGGTTCACATGATTTATTTCATGATTATATATAATGTATGAATTCCATTTAAGTCCAGAACATATGAATTTGTTCATGATTATAGTGTTGTCAGCACAGTGGAATATAATCTTAATTATATGTTCGAAAGTTTATTCCCTGATTTGTCAGAACACTGGATTTATACTGACATGGTATAATCAGCGATAGGTATTCTTACACCTTGGAAAAGTGTTATGTCCTTTCCAAGACATTGGCAAAGTTTACCAGTATCGGATGTATGGAGTATACATCGAAAGGGACCGATATTGAACTTTGATTAGATATATTAGAATTTACCGTAATATCTATTCAATTCAATATCACCTGTTGATCCTAGATCAAATGATCTTAACCCTGATATGATTAGGTTCAATCTCAAGAGTGTTATTCGTGTTCTTTGATTTGTTAATTAAGCCTACTTTCGGGTCAGGGTGATACGTACATTTTGGGAACACGGTAGTGTAATTGAGTGGGAGCGCTAACGTAAATATGGAATCTATAGCTTCTATCTGGCGAATAGAAAGTAAAGGATGATTTCCTTCGAGCTTAACCAAACGAAAAAGAAATGGTGGAGTACTCATTTCACTTAGCTGAAATATCATTTATACAGGGTTAAGTGTTTTAAGGATAAAATATATTGTAGGGTATTACGGTAATTTAATCCCTTTACAGTGTAAATCATCTATATAGAGGATCATTGATCAAATTAGGATTATAACAATGGATAACTAATGATGTATCTATATCATGGAACATATAGAGCGTTCTATATGACTCAGAGTGCAATTCCAAGTTCTAAGTGTGGATTCAATAAGGAATTAATAAGTTAGCAACGAGCTGCATAGCATGTTTAAAAATCATCTAATACGCCTATGCTAGTTAGGGTGTTACACTGAAAGTCTTTCTTCACGATCTTCCTCACTATGATTGAGGTATCACTTGCTGTTTGTGGGGACTACTCTAACACTAAGAATTTCGAAATTGAAGAGGAAGAAGAAAGAGAAGGGTCGGCCAAAGATAGGGAGAGAGAAAGGCTCAGTTTTTTTTGAATGAAAAGTCAGAATAAAAGTGTAATTTTCCTGAAGCCTTCACTATCTATTTATAGCATTCCACTAGGGTTAGGTTTGAATTATTTGGCATTAAAATAATGAAAATATCAGACGGAAAACCCTACAAAAGTGGCCGGCCATGCATAGTGGATTTGGGCCTCACTTTTTGCAATTTTGCAGTTTTATCTTTTCTGCATCTAATTTTCTCAAAAATGCCAATTTTCTAATTCAACCATTTAAATGCCAATTCTAACTATTTAATAACTATAAATAATTATTAAATAATATTGTCATTTATCATATTTATTAATTGAACCATACAAAGTACCATAATTAACAAATATGCCCATAAAACTCTTTCTTTACAATTTCGCCCTTAGTGAAAAATTCACAAATAGACATAGTCTAATTTGAGAATTGTAATTGATTAATCAAAACCAATTATATGAGTCTTACAAGCAATATTATCTCAACTCGTGCGGGGACCATGGGTCTATATAACCGAGCTTCCAATAAGTAGATCAAGAATTTATTACTAAAATTCACTAACTTATTAATTCTTCGTTGAATCCACGCATAGAACTTAGAATTGCACTCTCAGTATATAGAATGCTCTATATGTTCCACCATATAGATACATCATTAGTTATCCATTGTTATAATCCTAATTTGATCAATGATCCTCTATATGAATGATCTACACTATAAAGAGATTAGATTACCGTTACACCCTACAATGTATTTAATCCTTAAAACACTTAACCCCGCATAAATGATATTTCAGCTTATGTGAAATGAGATCTCCACCATTTGTTTTCGTTTGGTCAAGCTCGAAGGAGATCGTCCTTTACTTACTATTCGCCAGATAGAAGCTATAGATTCCATGTTTATGATAGCGCTCCCACTCAATTGCACTACCGTGTTCCCAAAATGTACGTATCACCCTGACCCAAAAGTAGACTTAACTAACAAATCAAAGAACACGAATAGCCTCTTGAGATTGAGCCTAATCATAACAGGATTAAGATCATTTGATCTAGGATTAACTAGGCGATATTGACTTGAATAGATATTACGGTAAGTTTAATAAATCTAAGTCAAAGTTCAATATCGGTCCCTTCCGATGCATACTCCATGCATCCAGCCTGAGCTTTACTTTAACCAATGCTTTTGAAAGAACATAGCATTTCTCCAAATGCAAGTAAACTCTGTTGTAGATTATCATATCAGTAAAACCCTGTGTCTGATAAATCTAGGAAACTTTATTCACATAGTCATGTTTACTTTCCAATGTGTTGACAGCACAATAAAAAGGATCAAGTATGTGAAAAGGGTTTCAGATGAATTCATACATTATGTACATATAATCATGAAATAAATCATGTGAACCATGCAACATTAAATGTTATTTCTGATCTATATTAGTAAGTAAATCTGATTATATTGAAATGAGTTTTATTTAGGGCATAAAACCCAACAGTAACATGATAGGGCCCATCCAAATCATTTGACCTGTGTGAGCCTATATGTTTGCTATTGGGCTTAGATGCATATAGGAATCCCATTTAAGTTTTACTAAGTAAATGGACTAGGTTGCTAAAATAAAATTTGACATAAGTAATTTTATTTAGGCCCAATTAGATTTGGGGCTTATTCAATGAATAACAATTGTTTATTTAAAGGTTAAATTCCTCTATTTTGGGCCTTGTGTGAGAGTTGGGGGCCAATAGAAGTGGGTACGACATACTGAACCCAGCTCCCCCTCACATGAACTACCCCAATTGTGAAGACCCATTTGCCTTATTTAAATGATTGTATTAGGTTAATTATATTAGTCTAACCTAATTAAAATTGAATTAGCAACATAATTAACTTTTAAAATATATGGAATTTATTTTTTATTTTAATACTTTAAAGTTAATTTTAGAAAAACAATTAGTTAATAATATATATTCTAGATAGTTATTTCTATACTAGTTATTATTTCTAATATTAAATAGGAAAATATCATTGATTGTGAAATTAATTATTTAATAATTAATTTTGGTACAATCTAAGTTTAGTATATTTTCCTAGTATTAAACTAGAATTAATAGTTAAGTTTCCTGTATACTTAATTATTTATTTCTTGAATTTAATACATTTAATTAAATTGAAAATTTCAATATCTAAGTTGATTTTCATCATGATACTTAAATATTGTTATTTTCATGTAATTTAATTAAAGTGGAAAATTATTTTAAGTTTGGAATCTTATTTTAGATTAACTTAAATTTGAATAATTTTCAAAATATATTTTTTATTTTATTTTATTAATCTTTTTCCCAAAATTTCGAAATTGCATTTCTTTAATGCAGGAATTTTGAATTTTATTTGAAAAATAGATTAATGTTGAAGATTATTTTTTTTTTTTAATTTTGGACCAACTTAAATCAATGATTTTTTTAATTTAATGATTAATTAAAATAAAAGAACTAAAATATATTATAATTAGAAATTGAATTAATTAGTCAATGAAAGTCTAGATAGATATTATCTGTTTTGCTTGAAGTATTTTTCTAGTTTAATATTTAAGTTTTCTTTTTTTTTTTGATAAAGGAAGGGGTGAAGACACCCCAGAGCAAATCGATTAACCAAATAATCAAGTTCAGAGAATCACAAACTAAGGAAAGTAGAGTACTACAAGAAAACATAAATACAACCAAGGAAAAGCAACCGAAAAACTATAAACTTAAATCAACACTAAGCAGATTAGTCAGCAACAGATTAGCCAGCATGTTTCCTCCACTCCGTGTAATCGGTCAGCACAGTAGGATCGACAGCCGTAGACTTAGTTAAGCCTATTGTCCTTGTCTCCCTTGCCCATTTTGCCACATTATGCGCCATATAGGTGCACTTTCTATACACATGACCAATGCCCAAACTTGTAAATTGCGAACACAACTGGTGGATTATATTTTTAATATTTAATTAAATAGGAAAATTGTATTTTTGTTGTAAATTAATTTTGGGCCAACACAAAATTAAGATATTTTTTCCAAGATTTATTTTATTTTATTTTTAAAGCATTTTTTGAAAGTAGTATTCTTATATACTTCAATTGTTTTGAAATGCAATATATATATATATATAGAAAATTAAATTTGAGTTGTAAATTAATTTAAATTAATTTTGAAACAACATAAATTGAATAATTTTCTAAATATTTATTGGAAATTATCACTAAGATGGAAATAATTCATGTTATTTTCATATCCATCTAAGTATAATTTATATTTAGAATTTTTCATTCTAAATTAGAAATTTTAATTAAATAAATATATATATTTAAAATAAATTGATTAAAATAAATATTAGAAGAAAATACACTTTAAATAATGAGCTTTATTATTATTAAGACATTCGATCTCCATTGTTGGTTCTACATAGTTTTTGTTTTAGTGAGTAATCCTCCCTAATGGAGGAACGTTCATTAGCAATTTAACGCCGTAGAATCTCGAAAGATAATATTATTTGTAAGTGTTTTATACAGTATTGATCACCCTAATGGTGGCGACTGTATTTGACTTACAAAAGTATGAAACATTGGTGGAAGCTCATAAGATAGAATAGCCTTGACTCTCGCTTAAACGGGACAACGCGGATTCCAATCTTGATCGAATAAGAGGTTGCTAGAATGTTTATCATTTTAGATGAGCTGACAACTCTATTCAATGGATGGTAGCTTTGACTCTCGCCTAAACGGGACACTGATATCAGTTCGTTGAAGACCTTGGAAATTATTTAGGATTGTATGTTTTAGTATTTTCACTTGTCATTCCTACTTGCTATATATTTAATAATTTCTGAATTGTGTATGAATTTATGTTGAACCATGTTATTTTCTGTTATTAAATTGTAGTTTAATTTCGAATCTTCATTGTTGGTCTAACTTGGTTTGTTATTCTAATGAGATAAATCCCTAATGGATTTTCACATTTAGACAAACATAATAGTGTTAGATCTCGAAAGATAAATATTGTAAATGCAACATCTAGCTGCTCATCAATTGATGACACCTTAGACTAGTATTTATAATATGAAACAAGAAGATTGTATAAATAAGATTACTTTGACTCTAGCTAATCGGAGCATCGTTGGATTCTTATTTAAATACGAAATTATTCTAATTCCTCTTAGCTTATTCATTTCGAATTAGCTCAATACCATATCATTGGATGAATGGTCTATAAATCATTTCATGTCATTCTATATTTTCTCTTTAGAAATTAAATGACACACATGATTATATTCCCGAAATTCTATCCCAAAATGATATAAATCCTCAATCTTAAAAGTCTCCTACTTGTATGGACAATTCAACTTAGAGTTAAATTAGTAGTGGTGGTCCAAGAAAGAGTTACTCACTATACAGTTACACTTTCACAAGTGTTTAATAACCATTTTCTTTCAATGGATTCAAACTGTATGAGTTTAGTATTTTGTGACCAGAATCCACTTGAACTATTCTAAGAACTCTTTGATGTAACTAAACCTAAGTCATCAAAAGACTACAACCATTTTTTTAATCTATGGCATTTGTATCTTGTTCATAGTGGTTTTGACAAGATCAATCTCTGCGAAGAGTTAATATGCCTATATCCACTGAAAGTATAATCGTCTCATTCGTAGATGGATGCACATTCAGGGGTGGATATGAGTTTTCGTTGTATTCTTAAAACGATCACTCTAGATTTTACCTTATGCAAAAGAAATTTGAAATGTTTGAAAAATTTCATGAATTTCTAGCAATGGTGAAAAATCATTAAGGTAAGTGATTAAAGATCTTGCGAACTGATAGGGGTGGAGACATAGTTAGTAGATATGTAGTTCAAAGATCATTAAATTGATTTTTGAATTATATCCAAACTTACCTCCCCAGAAATTCGATTTGCATATTGATGATTAGTTACTAGTCGTTGCCTAAATCCTTATATGGTAATATAATTTCAGAATGATGCAATGGCTGTATACTTAATATAAATCATTACTAGATTCATGGATGACCTAATCGAAATCTTAAGAAAAGCTAGAACTGTTAACCCTAGTTTGCATGTTTGTTAGCTATTCTAAGTGATTAAGGGTGGACCATCCCATAGTCATTAGATAAGAAAGTGTTTGTTTAAACAAATACTACTTTTCTAAGAATATGACTAAGTCTGAAAATAAAGTAGCAAATAAAGGAGACATTTGTTTTTCTTGATTCCATAAGTGTTCTATCATCTTATTTGTTACAAGATGATCCCACTGCCTCTGTTGTCTTAACACAACCGAAGAGGTCAATACCATTTAGTTTTCTTAGACATAATTCACGGTACCTTCTTGTAGTGGGAGGGTTTCTAGGAATCCACCTTATTGTGACTTGGAAGACACTAGTGATTCAAATCCATTGTGAGTTTAAACAAGTAATGGATTGTCAAGATAAGAAACTAAGAAGAAAGCCAAGAGAACTATGGTTTAATCCATTCACATGGAGTAACCTAAAGTTTTCTATTACAAGGACATAAAAGGAAATTTTTGTTAATAAGTCTATTCAATGGACTTAACAAAACTTCCTGTTCCTAGTATTATAGGTTTGAGTTTATCTAAACCTATGGCTTGTGGTATACCTGGTAATTACTTACTCTAATGCAAGCAACTTACTTTAGTAAGATGCTGAAGCATTTTCTTTCCAATGGCAATCTATAGAAGCTTCACGACTTCTAAGCATAGATTTTATTTATCTAAGGAAAAGTCTCAACTATTCCAGAAAAGATAAAGCCATGGAAGAATTTCTTAAATCAACAGTGAGAGGTCTCAGATTTGCTTTAGTATGCCTTAGACCAGACACCTGCTGTTGAGTGGGAGTAATGAGTAGGTATCAGATTAATCCAGGAGAGGAACATTGGAAGACAATCAAGTAAATCTTAAGAAGAGGAACTATATGTTAGTCAATAAGGGTGTGTTTAAAACTCTTAGACTACACCGCATCAGATTTCAAGACTTGCCTTTGTGCTAGAAAGTCTGTTGATCAAATGGTGATTACTCTGGGGGTGGAGTAGTAATTTTGGAGAAGTGTAAAAAACTATCTGAAGTCTCTTAGTCTACCAGAAAGAGACTGAATGTTAAAGTTGCAGGAAAGGTACTTATTCAGTCTAAGGAAAGTTCTATACATTTGTGGCACCGTTCCAACTTGCCTTAACTACTAGTGTTACTTCCTGAATAACCAAAAAGTAGTTGCCAAAAGTATAGAATCCAGTATCCCAAGAGAGTAGACATATAGAGAGGAATTTCACATTATCAAGGATTTTGTGATTAAGGAAGAGTAACGGTGGAGAAGAGGTTGTGTTTTATTCAATCTGTCAGATCCTATTACGAGGAGTTTACTACTATTACACTTGATTTGTATATCAAGGTGTTGAGATTATTTGAAATACACATTTTGTTTTATATTAGTGCAAGTGGGAGTTTGTTGGGTTTTGTGCCCTAAATAAAACTCATTTCAATATAATCAGATTTACTTATTAATAAAGATCAAAAATAACATTTTATGTTGCATGGTTCACATGATTTATTTTAGGATTATATATAATGTATGAATTCCATATAAGTCCAGAACATATGAATTTGTTAATGATTATAGTGTTGTCAGCACAGTGGAATATAATCTTAATTATATGTTCGAAAGTTTATTCCCTGATTTGTCAGAACACTGGATTTAGACTGACATGGTATAATCAGCAATAGGTATTCTTACACCTTGGAAAAGTGTTATGTCCTTTCCAGGACATTGGCAAAGTTTACCAGTATCGGATGTATGGAGTATACATTGGAAGGGACCGATATTGAACTTTGATTAGATATATTAGAATTTACCGTAATATCTATTCAATTCAATATCACCTGTTGATCCTAGATCAAATGATCTTAATCCTGATATGAGTAGGTTCAATCTCAAGAGTGTTATTCGTGTTCTTTGATTTGTTAGTTAAGCCTACTTTTGGGTCAGGGTGATACGTACATTTTGGGAACACGGTAGTGCAATTGAATGGGAGCGCTAGCATAAATATGGAATCTATAGCTTCTATCTAGCGAATAGAAAGTAAAGGATGATTTCCTTCGAGCTTAACCAAACTAAAATAAATGGTGGAGTACCCATTTCACTTAGCTGAAATATCATTTATACAGGGTTAAGTGTTTTAAGGATAAAATACATTGTAGGGTGTTACGGTAATTTAATCCCTTTACAGTGTAAATCATCTATATAGAGGATCATTGATCAATTAGGATTATAAAAATGGATAACTAATGATGTATCTATATCATGGAACATATAGAGCGTTCTTTATGACTGAGAGTGCAATTCCAAGTTCTAAGTGTGGATTCAATAAGGAATTAATAAGTTAGGGAATTTACTTGGTAAATTCGGTTCGACTTATTGGAAGCTCGGTCATATAGACCCATGGTCCCCATACTAGTTGAGACCATACTGCTTGTAAGACTCAGTTAATTGATTTTAATTAATCAATTATAATTCTAAAGTTAGACTATGTCTACTCTATGAATTTTCACTAAGCAAGGGCGAAATTGTAAAGAAAAGAGATTCTAAGTTTATTTATTAATTAAGATTCTTTATATGTCTAAATGAATAAATATATTAAATGAAAACATTATTTAATAATTTAATTTTTAGTTATTAAATAATTAGAATTGGCATTTAAATGGTTAAATTAGAAAATTGGCATTTTTGAGAAAATGTAATTGAAAAATAACAAAATGGGAAAGTTGCAAAGTGAGGCCCAATTTCCTTATTTGGCCGCCCACTATGCATAGGCTTTTACCATTTTATTTTTCCATTATTTTAATGCCACACAATTCTAACCTAAACCTAGAGGGCATTCTATAAATAGAAAGTGTTGGCTTCAGGAAATTCATGACTTTGCATATTTGTTTCTTTTAGAAAAGCCTAGCCGCCCCTCTCTCTCTTTTCTTCTCTAAAATTTCAACTTCTCTTGAGTGATAGAGTAGTGCCCAAACACATTAAGTGGTACCTCTATCATAGTATGTAAGACTTTGGAAAATTAGCATCAAAGGAAGGAGAGAAAGAGATCCAGATTCAGATCTTGATAATGCTCTGCTACAGAAAGGAATCAAGGGCTAGAAATCTGAATGAAAGGAGTCATTATATTCTGCTGCACCCAATGTAAGGTTTTCTTAAACTCTTATGTGTTTATTTCATTGTTTTAGGATTCATATTAGGATGTTAATGAAACATACTTGGTAGTAAATCTAGATCCTGGTAAAATATTTCTAACAATTCCTACTTGCTAAGTGCTAATAATTTCGGAATGTGTATGATTTTGTATTAAACCTTACTTGATTTCTATTTATTGATATTTGTAGTACCCAATATGACTATGAATAACCCCATGTCGTGACTATTGACTGACAACAAGCTCTCTGGAGCTAACTTTGTCAAATGGAAAGAGAACATTAATATTGCTCTCATAGGTGAAAATGCCCTGTTTGTGTTGACTGAAGAGGCTCCTGAGCAACAAGGTGAGAATGCGACCAAGGCAGTCAAGGACAAGTTCGAGCGTTGACAGAATGCTAACAACAAAGCTCGATACTTTATGCTGTCTAGCATGGTCGTATTGGAAATTATTTTACCAGGATCTTAGATCTACTCACAAGTATGTTTATTAACACCTTAAATATGAACTTTCTAAAACGATGAAATAAACACGTATAAAGTTTAAGAAACCTTACATTGGGTGCAGCGGAATTAAATGACTCCTTCCGTTCAGATCTCTAACCCTTGTATCCTTTCTATAGCAGAGTATTATCAAGATCTGAACTTGGATCTCTTTCTCTGAATCCTTGATGCTGAAACTCCTTTGCTGAAAGTCTTTCTTCACGATCTTCCTCACTATCATTGAGGTATCACTTGCTGTGTGTGGGCACTACTCTAACACTAAGAATTTCGAAATTTCAATGAAGAAGAAAGAGGAGAAGAGGTCGGCCAAAGATAGGGAGAGAGAAGGCTTAGTTTTTTCTGAATCAGAAGTGTCAGAAGAAAAGTGTAATTTTCCTGAAGCCTTCACTATCTATTTATAGCATTCCACTAGGGTTAGGTTTGAATTATTTGGCATTAAAATAATGAAAATATCAGTTTAAATTGCCTACAAAAGTGGCCGGCCATGCTTAGTGGATTTGGGCCTCACCTTTTGTAAGTGGAGAATGGTGATTTTTCAGCCAGAAGGTGAAGATCCATTTGTTTATGTTGGATCAGTACAGCGGTTTCGGATCCCGGTTGAGTCTGTACTAAGGACTAGGGATTTACTATGCAGTGGTTATGTAGGATTTCTAGCAGTGGTAATTGACTCCAGCAGACCTGAAACATTTGGGCCTGAGGTAGTCAGGGTGGTGAAAGATTTTCTCAACGTGTTTCCCGAGGAGTTGCCGGGATTGTCGCCACAGTGAGAGATTGATTTTGTAATTGATCTGGCACCTGGAGTCGAACCTGTTTCTAAAGCTCCATATAGGATGGCTCGAGCAGAACTCAAGGAGCTTAAGTTACAACTTCAGGGGATGTTTGACATTGGGTTTATCCGACCCAATGTATCGCCCTGGGAAGCTCCGGTTCTGTTTGTGAAAAAAAAAAGATGGTTCCCTCAGAATGTGTATTGATTATCGAGAGCTAAATAAGCTGACGATTAAGAATAAGTACTCGTTGCCCAGAATCGACGATCTGTTCGATCAACTTCAGAGAAAGACAGTGTTTTCGAAGATTGATTTACGATCTGGTTATCATTAACTCAGAATCCGAGAGGAGGATATACCGAAGACTGCTTTTAGAACCAGATATGGGCACTATGAGTTTCTGGTAATGTCATTCGGATTGACTAATGCTCCTGCGGCCTTTATGGATCTTATGAATAGAGTATTCAAGGATTTCCTCGATAGCTGCATTATAGTGTTTATTGATGACATTCTTGTATACTCTTAGTCAGAAGAGGAGCACGAGCATCATCTTCGAATGGTATTGCAGCGACTTAGAGATCACAAGTCGTATGCAAAATTCAAAAAGTGCAAATTCTGATTGTCTGAGGTGTCCTTTCTAGGTCATATTGTTGGGAAGAATGGAGTTATGGTTGATCCAAACAAGGTAGAACCTGTGAAGAATTGGCTGAGGCCCAAGTTTGTGACGGAAGTTTGTAGTTTTCTCGGTCTAGCAGAGTATTATCGACGTTTTGTTGAGGGATTTTCTAAAATTTCTACGCCCCTAACCGAATTGACCAAGAAAAATCAGAGATTTGTGTGGTCAGATAAGTGTGAAGTAAGTTTCCAGGAGTTAAACAAACGTTTGATAACAGCTCCGGTGTTAGCTTTGCTATCAAATCAAGAGAAATTTGCAGTTTTCTGTGATGCATCCAGACAGGGTCTGGGATGTGTTCTGATGCAAGCTGACAGAGGCATAGCCTATGCCTCTCGTCAACTAAAAGATTACGAGCAACGTTATCCAACTCATGATTTAGAGCTCGCGGCTGTGGTTTTTGCTTTAAAGATATGGCGACATTATCTTCATGATGAGAAATGCGAGATTTATATTGATTATAGGAGTCTCAAATACTTTTTTTCACCCTGAAAGATTTGAATATGAGGCAGAGAAGGTGGTTGGAATTGGTTAAGGACTACGATCGTGAAATTCTGTATCACCCCGGGAAAGCCAATGTTGTGATCGATGCTTTAAGCAGAAAGGTCCCGGGCAGGTTTGTACTACGGTTATGATAGCCCCTCAACTAGCCTCTGAAATGGTTAGTGCAGGGATTGAGTTCGTAGTTGGGAAATTCCATAATTTGACACTTCAATCTGATCTGTTGGAGAGAATCAGAAAGGCACAATTAGAAGATCCGAAGCTAGTTAAGGTTTGAGACAAACTAATGGCTGGTCGGCCTAGAGGCTTTTCAGTCTCAACAGTGGAATGTTGTTATACAAAGCTCGAGTTTGTGTTCCTAGTGTTGATGAGCTTAAGAAAGAGATACTTGGTGAAGCTCACACCACAACCTTATTCATTGCATCCGGGAACCACCAAAATGTATCAAGATTTGAAACCTTACTTCTGGTTGTACGGAATGAAAAGAGATGTGGTGGACTACGTGTCCAAATGTTTAACCTGTCAGCAAATCAAGGCTGAACATTAGAGGCAGGCAGGGTTACTGCAACCTTTAGTCCTTCCTGAATGGAAGTGGGAGGACATTGCAATGGATTTTGTAACTGGATTGGCTAGAACTACGGGATTATATGATTCAGTGTGGGTCATAGTGGACAGATTCCCAAATCAGCTCACTTTCTACCAGTGAAAGTTACATATTCCGTGGATCAGTACGTTGCACTGTGTGTGAAGGAGATAGTTCGTCTCCATGGAGTCCCTAAGTCTATTGTGTCAGATAGGGATCCAAAGTTTACATTAAAGTTTTGTGTGAGTTTTCAGAAGGCTATGGGTACCGAGTTAAAATTTAGTACAGCCTTTCACCCTCGGATCGATGGTCATCGTAAAGAACAATTCAGATATTGGAAGACTTACTGCGAGCCTGTGTCATGGACTTTGAAGATTCATAAAGTAAGTACATGCCTTTAATTAAATTCTTTTGCAACAATAATTACCAGAGTACAATAGGGATGGCTCCCTATGAGATGTTATATGGTAGAAAATGTCGTTCTCCTATTCATTGGGACGAGACGAGAAAAAAAAAAAGAAGTAATTGGGTTCAGGGTTAGTGCAGAGGACCAATAAGACAGTTGATAAGATTAAGGCTCGGACGCTTGCTACTCAAAGCAGGCAGAAAAAAAAAATTATCCTGATCCAAAGAGCAGAGATGTTACATTTCAGGCAGGGGAAACATGTTTTCCTGCGGGTTTCACCAATGAATGGTATTAGGCGCTTCGGGAAGAAGGGAAAGTTAAGCCCTAGGTTCATTGGGCCATTTCAGATACTCGAGAATGTCGGGCAGGTAGCATATCAGCTAGCCTTACCACCAAATAAGTATTCGTTGTTCATGACGTATTTCACATTTCTATGATAAGGAAATACGTGTCGACCCGACTCATGTCTTGAGTTATGAAGCCCTTGAACTATAACCGGTACTTATCCTATGAAGAGCAACTCCGTACGTATTTTAGATAGAAAGGAAAAAGTTCTTCGTAATAAGACTATTGCACTAATTAAGGTGCTCTGGAGGAATAGTAAAGTGGAAGAAGCCACCTGGGAATTGGAGTCGGATATGAGGACTCAGCATCCAGAGCTATTCGAGTTAGATTTCGAGGACAAAATCCTATTAACGGGGGGATAATTGTAATGACCGCTTTAGTAATTTGGATTAGTAAAGGCAATTAGCACTAATTTATATTATTTTATTATTATTTATGAATTTATTTAATTGTGGACCCCAATATTTAGAAATAAATATTAGAGTTATAATTTCTCAATTTCGGAGATTTTATGAAACTCTAGGGGTATTATTTAGCTTATATGTGAGTTATTCAATTTTTGTAATTTTTGCTCGGCAACAACGGAAAATGCGATGGATGGCCAGTTTGATCACATGGGTAGGTTTAGAACCTCTTTTTTTAGTAAGAAATATTTTAGAGAGAATAAAATATCGGGATTGAGCGGGGTTATGGAATTTGACCATTTTACCCCTAGTTGTGAAAGTATCTATGTTTTAAGTCTAAGGGTAATTTAGTCTTTTTGTAAAGAGGGGGTTGAGGTGGCTGCCTAGTCTTGTGACACCTTGCAAAGCTAAGTTTCAGCCAAGGTTATCACATTAAGTCTTTATTCATTTGGTGAATTAATAAAAAAAAAATAATAAAAGAAAACCAAAATTTGAAGGAACCTTTTCTTCCTTCCTCTCTCTCTCTTCGAAACCATCAAGAACAAGGGGGATAGCTTCTGTTTGATTGTGATTTCAGCAAGAAAACCTTGGGAAATTCAAGCTAAGGTAAGCCCTAGAAACACCCTTCTTTAGTTTTTAAGCTTTTACTTGGTTTGAAATTGTGATTTTAGGAATTAGTGGCTGTTAGGTTTAGTTATGCATAGGGTTCGAATTCTAGGCTTAATTTGAGTTGGTATTAACCTCTTGTAGCTGGTTTTGATGATTTGATTTGGTGTTGTTCAAGTTTGAGCTTTGAGTTCAAAGCTTTGATCTCTAATGGCATATTTGTTTACACTGAGTTTTTCTGTGAAATACTGGCTGGGTTATATTGTTTATGCATTGTATAGGAGCTCTGGAAGGTTTCATTGCATTTGGTAAAGAATTGAGCAAGGAATGAAAAGCTTAGGGAAATTGGTGCAAACCGGCTAGCCGGTTTGCGGGTTACAAAACCGGCTAGCCGGTTTTGGCAGGGTTCCCCGGGCCTTTCATTTTCTCAATTTTTAACTTTTCGATGCCTCGGTTGGGTGTTTCCCCATTTCCAGAGTTAGAATAACCCATTAAGAGCATAGCAGAACCTAAGGTTTGGTTTTAGGTTTCCCGGGATTAGGGTTTTAATCATGTAACTTACCCAGTTTCAAATGTGATTAGGGCATCCATCTAGCACGAGATTTCCGTTCAGGTCGGCCAGCACACTTGAATTCGGAAATCAGGTAAGAACTGTGTATAATGTGTGATATGAATATTCGAATGTATGTATGTGTTAATGTATATACATGCTTATTTGTTGTGATTCATACACTACCAACACTTGTACGGTTGCGGTACAGAGTGCATTGGTAAGGTGTATGATGTTTGGAAGTACATCATGGTGTTACCATCACTTGTACGGAAAGGTACGAGGTGTCTGTGGTACAACACTTGACGGTACTCAAGGTGCTGTCCATACCCTACCTACACTAGTACGATGGTATACTGAGTGCATGTGGTACATGGTACATGGTCGTATCCTAGTTAGAACGTTCATACTCATCTGTTAAGCTCTGTAAATAGGTGTATGGGCGCCTATTTACAGGTCGAAAATTATATGATATATTATATGCATTTCTTACTGAGTCTGTCGACTCACAGTTCTTCTTTCATGTGTAGGTAAAGGAAAGGCGAAGGCTGAACAGGAGTGAACCTGAGCTCGGGTAAGATTGTACATGTCAAAGCAGCGCGACCTGGAGTGTTCGGTCTCGGGACATCTGGGGATTGTATTTTGATAGTCGCTGTGCGACCTGTAATAAATGTATATTTTGAAAAGTTAATTTTACAAAGTTTGAAAACGGGATCCCGGCACTTGTAAATATTTTATTATATTACAAAGTTTAATATTTAATGCAAAAGTTTTAATTTGACACGTTTTTTGAGAAAATTCTTTGATTAGCAAAGATTGCACTATAATTGAAAAAGCACTGTAGCGTGCCTTAGCATTAGGGCGTTACAATTTTGGTATCAGAGCCGCCAGGTTTGTCTACCGAAGCTTGCTAAGACATGTACAATCTTCATCAGAGAAAGCTCGGTTTACGGTTCAGTAAGCCTGTACTTGTTTAGTATTTTAAATAATTGGGAATGTGAGAGCATGTTAGGAAGCATATTAGATTTTAATTGATTATTTTAAAGTGCGTTGCCTTAGAATCCATAAGTGCGGTAGAAAGTTTGTAATGGGGTCGTTGCTTGACGAGACTGACTTACTAATTGGCAGGTTTGTCCTATAGTATGGACACCTGGTGCAATCTGGGGAGTCAGGATAGTGTGGTCAGGGCTAGTAACGGTTGGAGAGAATGGAGTCTAAGTTCTCCGCGCAACCAAGGTCAAAGCTTTTGGAGGGCTTCTGATGGGAGTGATGGTCGTCCGTCACAGGCTCCGTGGGAGTTGGAGCAAAGATTCGCAGAAATGGAAGCTATGATTCAACGACACGATGAGGAGATTCAGAGGTTGAAACAACAAAGGTTTCCTGTACTACCTTTACCTCATATGCCAGTCATTCTCAATTCGGTATTACCAGCAGAGCATAGTATGGCTGATAACCAAGTGGGATCATTGCATGAGAAAATTTGGATAGATGAACCTACAGTCCTTCAGGGAGATTCAGATATGAAGAATGCTCTCTGGACTGGAAGCCCTAAAGAATGTATTTTAGGACCTCAAGAGGTTATGCCACGAAATTGGGATACCGCTTGCCATATTTCTAGTTATGGCAGAGGTGGTAGGGGCTCCATGGTTGAGCAGAAGAGTAAACCTACGTCGTCAGTGGTGGGTTTAAAACGGAACAAGAGGTTCCGAGGAAATCAAGGCAAGGGTGTACGCAAGGATTATTCTTACCCTGAGTGCCCGCGATGCAAGAAACATCATCCCGGAGAGTGCAACCGAAAAGCATGCTTCCTGTGTGGCATGGTTGGGCACTTTAAGAGAAATTGCCCTCAGGCAAAGAAAGATAAGCAGAAGCTGGAAGCAAAGCCTGTACTTGCTCAGATATTTGTTATCACCCAGGCTGATGTTGCATCCAGTCCTTCTATGGTGAAAGGTTAGCTTCTTATCAACAACTCCCATTTTAATGTACTATTTGACTTTGAGACTATATACTCGTATGTGATATCGAGAGTATTTAATCTTTTGGATAGACTTTATGATTTTCCTGTAAGAGGATTTGTAACCCTAATGCCTACTGGGGAATTGGTTATCTCTAATAGACGCATTAAGTCTATGCCGGTTAAGATCGAAGATAGGGAGTTGAGCGCTGACCTTATAGAACTGGAATTAACTGAGTTTGATATTATACTGGGAATGGATTATCTGTCCAAGTATTTGGCCAGTATAAATTGTAAGTGGAAAATGGTGATTTTTCAGCCAGAAGGTGAAGATCCATTTGTTTATGTTGGATCAGTACAGGGGTTTCGGATCCCGGTTGAGTCTGTACTAAGGACTAGGGATTTACTATGCAGTGGTTATGTAGGATTTCTAGCAGTGGTAATTGACTCCAGCAGACCTGAAACATTTGGGCCTGAGGTAGTCAGGGTGGTGAAAGATTTTCTCAACGTGTTTCCCGAGGAGTTGCCGGGATTGTCGCCACAGCGAGAGATTGATTTTGTAATTGATCTGGCACCTGGAGTCGAACCTGTTTCTAAAGCTCCATATAGGATGGCTCGAGCAGAACTCAAGGAGGTTAAGTTACAACTTCAGGGGATGTTTGACATTGGGTTTATCCGACCCAATGTATCGCCCTGGGAAGCTCCGGTTCTGTTTGTGAAAAAAAAAAGATGGGTCCCTCAGAATGGGTATTGATTATCGAGAGCTAAATAAGCTGACGATTAAGAATAAGTACTCGTTGCCCAGAATCGACGATCTGTTCGATCAACTTCAGAGAAAGACAGTGTTTTCGAAGATTGATTTACGATTTGGTTATCATTAACTCAGAATCCGAGAGGAGGATATACCGAAGACTGCTTTTAGAACCAGATATGGGCACTATGAGTTTCTGGTAATGTCATTCGGATTGACTAATGCTCCTGCGGCCTTTATGGATCTTATGAATAGAGTATTCAAGGATTTCCTCGATAACTGCATTATAGTGTTTATTGATGACATTCTTGTATACTCTTAGTCAGAAGAGGAGCACGAGCATCATCTTCGAATGGTATTGCAGCGACTTAGAGATCACAAGTCGTATGCAAAATTCAAAAAGTGCAAATTCTGATTGTCTGAGGTGTCCTTTCTAGGTCATATTGTTGGGAAGAATGGAGTTATGGTTGATCCAAACAAGGTAGAACCTGTGAAGAATTGGCTGAGGCCCAAGTTTGTGACGGAAGTTTGTAGTTTTCTCGGTCTAGCAGAGTATTATCGACGTTTTGTTGAGGGATTTTCTAAAATTTCTATGCCCCTAACCGAATTGACCAAGAAAAATCAGAGATTTGTGTGGTCAGATAAGTGTGAAGTAAGTTTCCAGGAGTTAAACAAACGTTTGATAACAGCTCCGGTGTTAGCTTTGCTATCAAATCAAGAGAAATTTGCAGTTTTACAGGATGCATCCAGACAGGGTCTGGGATGTGTTCTGATGCAAGCTGACAGAGGCATAGCCTATGCCTCTCGTCAACTAAAAGATTACGAGCAACGTTATCCAACTCATGATTTAGAGCTCGCGGCTGTGGTTTTTGCTTTAAAGATATGGCGACATTATCTTCATGCTGAGAAATGCGAGATTTATATTGATTATAGGAGTCTCAAATACTTTTATCACCCTGAAAGATTTGAATATGAGGCAGAGAAAGTGGTTGGAATTGGTTAAGGACTACGATTGTGAAATTCTGTATCACCCCGGGAAAGCCAATGTTGTGATCGATGCTTTAAGCAGAAAAGGTCCCGGGCAGGTTTGTACTACGGTTATGATAGCCCCTCAACTAGCCTCTGAAATGGTTAGTGCAGGGATTGAGTTCGTAGTTGGGAAATTCCATAATTTGACACTTCAATCTGATCTGTTGGAGAGAATCAGAAAGGCACAATTAGAAGATCCGGAGCTAGTTAAGGTTTGAGACAAACTAATGGCTGGTCGGCCTAGAGGCTTTTCAGTCTCAACAGTGGAATGTTGTTATACAAAGCTCGAGTTTGTGTTCCTAGTGTTGATGAGCTTAAGAAAGAGATACTTGGTGAAGCTCACACCACAACCTTATTCATTGCATCCGGGAACCACCAAAATGTATCAAGATTTGAAACCTTACTTCTGGTTGTACGGAATGAAAAGAGATGTGGTGGACTACGTGTCCAAATGTTTAACCTGTCAGCAAATCAAGGCTGAACATCAGAGGCAGGCAGGGTTACTGCAACCTTTAGTCCTTCCTGAATGGAAGTGGGAGGACATTGCAATGGATTTTGTAACTGGATTGCCTAGAACTACGGGATTATATGATTCAGTGTGGGTCATAGTGGACAGATTCCCAAATCAGCTCACTTTCTACCACTGAAAGTTACATATTCCGTGGATCAGTACGTTGCACTGTGTGTGAAGGAGATAGTTCGTCTCCATGGAGTCCCTAAGTCTATTGTGTCAGATAGGGATCCAAAGTTTACATTAAAGTTTTGTGTGAGTTTTCAGAAGGCTATGGGTACCGAGTTAAATATTTGGAACAGCCTTTCACCCTCAGACTGATGGTCAGTCAGAAAGAACAATTCAGATATTGGAAGACTTACTGCGAGCCTGTGTCATGGACTTTGAAGATTCATAAAGTAAGTACATGCCTTTAATTAAATTCTTTTGCAACAATAATTACCAGAGTACAATAGGGATGGCTCCCTATGAGATGTTATATGGTAGAAAATGTCGTTCTCCTATTCATTGGGACGAGACGAGAAAAAAAAAAAGAAGTAATTGGGTTCAGGGTTAGTGCAGAGGACCAATAAGACAGTTGATAAGATTAAGGCTCGGACGCTTGCTACTCAAAGCAGGCAGAAAAAAAAAATTATCCTGATCCAAAGAGCAGAGATGTTACATTTCAGGCAGGGGAAACATGTTTTCCTGCGGGTTTCACCAATGAATGGTATTAGGCGCTTCGGGAAGAAGGGAAAGTTAAGCCCTAGGTTCATTGGGCCATTTCAGATACTCGAGAATGTCGGGCAGGTAGCATATCAGCTAGCCTTACCACCAAATAAGTATTCGTTGTTCATGACGTATTTCACATTTCTATGATAAGGAAATACGTGTCAGACCCGACTCATGTCTTGAGTTATGAAGCCCTTGAACTATAACCAGACTTATCCTATGAAGAGCAACCTGTACAGATTTTAGATAGAAAGGAAAAAGTTCTTCAGAATAAGACTATTGCACTAATTAAGGTGCTCTGGAGGAATAGTAAAGTGGAAGAAGCCACCTGGGAATTGGAGTCGGATATGAGGACTCAGCATCCAGAGCTATTCGAGTTAGATTTCGAGGACAAAATCCTATTAACGGGGGGATAATTGTAATGACCGCTTTAGTAATTTGGATTAGTAAAGGCAATTAGCACTAATTTATATTATTTTATTATTATTTATGAATTTATTTAATTGTGGACCCCAATATTTAGAAATAAATATTAGAGTTATAATTTCTCAATTTCGGAGATTTTATGAAACTCTAGGGGTATTATTTAGCTTATATGTGAGTTATTCAATTTTTGTAATTTTTGCTCGGCAACAACGGAAAATGCGATGGATGGCCAGTTTGATCACATGGGTAGGTTTAGAACCTCTTTTTTTAGTAAGAAATATTTTAGAGAGAATAAAATATCGGGATTGAGCGGGGTTATGGAATTTGACCATTTTACCCCTAGTTGTGAAAGTATCTATGTTTTAAGTCTAAGGGTAATTTAGTCTTTTTGTAAAGAGGGGGTTGAGGTGGCTGCCTAGTCTTGTGACACCTTGCAAAGCTAAGTTTCAGCCAAGGTTATCACATTAAGTCTTTATTCATTTGGTGAATTAATAAAAAAAAAATAATAAAAGAAAACCAAAATTTGAAGGAACCTTTTCTTCCTTCCTCTCTCTCTCTTCGAAACCATCAAGAACAAGGGGGATAGCTTCTGTTTGATTGTGATTTCAGCAAGAAAACCTTGGGAAATTCAAGCTAAGGTAAGCCCTAGAAACACCCTTCTTTAGTTTTTAAGCTTTTACTTGGTTTGAAATTGTGATTTTAGGAATTAGTGGCTGTTAGGTTTAGTTATGCATAGGGTTCGAATTCTAGGCTTAATTTGAGTTGGTATTAACCTCTTGTAGCTGGTTTTAATTATTTGATTTGGTGTTGTTCAAGTTTGAGCTTTGAGTTCAAAGCTTTGATCTCTAATGGCATATTTGTTTACACTGAGTTTTTCTGTGAAATACTGGCTGGGTTATATTGTTTATGCATTGTATAGGAGCTCTGGAAGGTTTCATTGCATTTGGTAGAGAATTGAGCAAGGAATGAAAAGCTTAGGGAAACCTGGTGCAAACCGGCTAGCCGGTTTGCAGGGCCACAAAAACCGGCTAGCTTGCCAAGGTGGTTCCCCGGGCCTTTCATTTTCTCAATTTTTGCCTTTTCGATGCCTCGGTTGGGTGTTTCCCCATTTCCAGAGTTAGAATAACCCATTAAGAGCATAGCAGAACCTAAGGTTTGGTTTTAGGTTTCCCGGGATTAGGGTTTTAATCATGTAACTTACCCAGTTTCAAAATGTGATTAGGGCATCCATCTAGCACGAGATTTCCGTTCAGGTCGGCCAGCACACTTGAATTCGGAAATCAGGTAAGAACTGTGTATAATGTGTGATATGAATATTCGAATGTATGTATGTGTTAATGTATATACATGCTTATTTGTTGTGATTCATACACTACCAACACTTGTACGGTTGCGGTACAGAGTGCATTGGTAAGGTGTATGATGTTTGGAAGTACATCATGGTGTTACCATCACTTGTACGGAAAGGTACGAGGTGTCTGTGGTACAACACTTGACGGTACTCAAGGTGCGGTCCATACCCTACCTACACTAGTACGATGGTATACTGAGTGCATGTGGTACATGGTACATGGTCGTATCCTAGTTAGAACGTTCATACTCATCTGTTAAGCTCTGTAAATAGGTGTATGGGCGCCTATTTACAGGTCGAAAATTATATGATATATTATATGCATTTCTTACTGAGTCTGTCGACTCACAGTTCTGCTTTCATGTGTAGGTAAAGGAAAGGCGAAGGCTGAACAGGAGTGAACCTGAGCTCGGGTAAGATTGTACATGTCAAAGCAGCGCGACCTGGAGTGTTCGGTCTCGGGACATCTGGGGATTGTATTTTGATAGTCGCTGTGCGACCTGTAATAAATGTATATGTTGAAAAGTTAATTTTACAAAGTTTGAAAACGGGATCCCGGCACTTGTAAATATTTTATTATATTACAAAGTTTAATATTTAATGCAAAAGTTTTAATTTGACATGTTTTTTGAGAAAATTCTTTGATTAGCAAAGATTGCACTATAATTGAAAAAGCACTGTAGCGTGCCTTAGCATTAGGGCGTTACAATTTTGGTATCAGAGCCGCCAGGTTTGTCTACCGAAGCTTGCTAAGACATGTACAATCTTCATCAGAGAAAGCTCGGTTTACGGTTCAGTAAGCCTGTACTTGTTTAGTATTTTAAATAATTGGGAATGTGAGAGCATGTTAGGAAGCATATTAGATTTTAATTGATTATTTTAAAGTGCGTTGCCTTAGAATCCATAAGTGCGGTAGAAAGTTTGTAATGGGGTCGTTGCCTGACGAGACTGACTTACTAATTGGCAGGTTTGTCCTATAGTATGGACACCTGGTGCAATCTGGGGAGTCAGGATAGTGTGGTCAGGGCTAGTAACGGTTGGAGAGAATGGAGTCTAAGTTCTCCGCGCAACCAAGGTCAAAGCTTTTGGAGGGCTTCTGATGGGAGTGATGGTCGTCCGTCACAGGCTCCGTGGGAGTTGGAGCAAAGATTCGCAGAAATGGAAGCTATGATTCAACGACACGATGAGGAGATTCAGAGGTTGAAACAACAAAGGTTTCCTGTACTACCTTTACCTCATATGCCAGTCATTCTCAATTCGGTATTACCAGCAGAGCATAGTATGGCTGATAACCAAGTGGGATCATTGCATGAGAAAATTTGGATAGATGAACCTACAGTCCTTCAGGGAGATTCAGATATGAAGAATGCTCTCTGGACTGGAAGCCCTAAAGAATGTATTTTAGGACCTCAAGAGGTTATGCCACGAAATTGGGATACCGCTTGCCATATTTCTAGTTATGGCAGAGGTGGTAGGGGCTCCATGGTTGAGCAGAAGAGTAAACCTACGTCGTCAGTGGTGGGTTTAAAACGGAACAAGAGGTTCCGAGGAAATCAAGGCAAGGGTGTACGCAAGGATTATTCTTACCCTGAGTGCCCGCGATGCAAGAAACATCATCCCGGAGAGTGCAACCGAAAAGCATGCTTCCTGTGTGGCATGGTTGGGCACTTTAAGAGAAATTGCCCTCAGGCAAAGAAAGATAAGCAGAAGCTGGAAGCAAAGCCTGTACTTGCTCAGATATTTGTTATCACCTGTGTCGATGTTGCATCCAGTCCTTCTATGGTGAAAGGTTAGCTTCTTATCAACAACTCCCATTTTAATGTACTATTTGACTTTGAGACTATATACTCGTATGTGATATCGAGAGTATTTAATCTTTTGGATAGACTTTATGATTTTCCTGTAAGAGGATTTGTAACCCTAATGCCTACTGGGGAATTGGTTATCTCTAATAGACGCATTAAGTCTATGCCGGTTAAGATCGAAGATAGGGAGTTGAGCGCTGACCTTATAGAACTGGAATTAACTGAGTTTGATATTATACTGGGAATGGATTATCTGTCCAAGTATTTGGCCAGTATAAATTGTAAGTGGAAAATGGTGATTTTTCAGCCAGAAGGTGAAGATCCATTTGTTTATGTTGGATCAGTACAGGGGTTTCGGATCCCGGTTGAGTCTGTACTAAGGACTAGGGATTTACTATGCAGTGGTTATGTAGGATTTCTAGCAGTGGTAATTGACTCCAGCAAACCTGAAACATTTGGGCCTGAGGTAGTCAGGGTGGTGAAAGATTTTCTCAACGTGTTTCCCGAGGAGTTGCCGGGATTGTCGCCACAGCGAGAGATTGATTTTGTAATTGATCTGGCACCTGGAGTCGAACCTGTTTCTAAAGCTCCATATAGGATGGCTCGAGCAGAACTCAAGGAGCTTAAGTTACAATTTCAGGGGATGTTTGACATTGGGTTTATCCGACCCAATGTATCGCCCTGGGAAGCTCCGGTTCTGTTTGTGAAAAAAAAAAGATGGTTCCCTCAGAATGTGTATTGATTATCGAGAGCTAAATAAGCTGACGATTAAGAATAAGTACTCGTTGCCCAGAATCGACGATCTGTTAAATCAACTTCAGAGAAAGACAGTGTTTTCGAAGATTGATTTACGATCTGGTTATCATTAACTCAGAATCCGAGAGGAGGATATACCGAAGACTGCTTTTAGAACCAGATATGGGCACTATGAGTTTCTGGTAATGTCATTCGGATTGACTAATGCTCCTGCGACCTTTATGGATCTTATGAATAGAGTATTCAAGGATTTCCTCGATAACTGCATTATAGTGTTTATTGATGACATTCTTGTATACTCTTAGTCAGAAGAGGAGCACGAGCATCATCTTCGAATGGTATTGCAGCGACTTAGAGATCACAAGTCGTATGCAAAATTCAAAAAGTGCAAATTCTGATTGTCTGAGGTGTCCTTTCTAGGTCATATTGTTGGGAAGAATGGAGTTATGGTTGATCCAAACAAGGTAGAACCTGTGAAGAATTGGCTGAGGCCCAAGTTTGTGACGGAAGTTTGTAGTTTTCTCGGTCTAGCAGAGTATTATCGACGTTTTGTTGAGGGATTTTCTAAAATTTCTATGCCCCTAACCGAATTGACCAAGAAAAATCAGAGATTTGTGTGGTCAGATAAGTGTGAAGTAAGTTTCCAGGAGTTAAACAAACGTTTGATAACAGCTCCGGTGTTAGCTTTGCTATCAAATCAAGAGAAATTTGCAGTTTTCTGTGATGCATCCAGACAGGGTCTGGGATGTGTTCTGATGCAAGCTGACAGAGGCATAGCCTATGCCTCTCGTCAACTGAAAGATTACGAGCAACGTTATCCAACTCATGATTTAGAGCTCGCGGCTGTGGTTTTTGCTTTAAAGATATGGCGACATTATCTTCATGATGAGAAATGCGAGATTTATATTGATTATAGGAGTCTCAAATACTTTTTTTCACCCTGAAAGATTTGAATATGAGGCAGAGAAGGTGGTTGGAATTGGTTAAGGACTACGATCGTGAAATTCTGTATCACCCCGGGAAAGCCAATGTTGTGATCGATGCTTTAAGTAGAAAGGTCCCGGGCAGGTTTGTACTACGGTTATGATAGCCCCTCAACTAGCCTCTGAAATGGTTAGTGCAGAGATTGAGTTCGTAGTTGGGAAATTCCATAATTTGACATTTCAATCTGATCTGTTGGAGAGAATCAGAAAGGCACAATTAGAAGATCCGGAGCTAGTTAAGGTTTGAGACAAACTAATGGCTGGTCGGCCTAGAGGCTTTTCAGTCTCAACAGTGGAATGTTGCTATACAAAGCTCGTGTTTGTGTTCCTAGTGTTGATGAGCTTAAGAAAGAGATACTTGGTGAAGCTCACACCACAACCTTATTCATTGCATCCGGGAACCACCAAAATGTATCAAGATTTGAAACCTTACTTCTGGTTGTACGGAATGAAAAGAGATGTGGTGGACTACGTGTCCAAATGTTTAACCTGTCAGCAAATCAAGGCTGAACATCAGAGGCAGGCAGGGTTACTGCAACCTTTAGTCCTTCCTGAATGGAAGTGGGAGGACATTGCAATGGATTTTGTAACTGGATTGCCTAGAACTACGGGAATATATGATTCAGTGTGGGTCATAGTGGACAGATTCCCAAATCAGCTCACTTTCTACCAGTGAAAGTTACATATTCCGTGGATCAGTACGTTGCACTGTGTGTGAAGGAGATAGTTCGTCTCCATGGAGTCCCTAAGTCTATTGTGTCAGATAGGGATCCAAAGTTTACATTAAAGTTTTGTGTGAGTTTTCAGAAGGCTATGGGTACCGAGTTAAAATTTAGTACAGCCTTTCACCCTCAGACTGATGGTCAGTCAGAAAGAACAATTCAGATATTGGAAGACTTACTGCGAGCCTGTGTCATGGACTTTGAAGATTCATAAAGTAAGTACATGCCTTTAATTAAATTCTTTTGCAACAATAATTACCAGAGTACAATAGGGATGGCTCCCTATGAGATGTTATATGGTAGAAAATGTCGTTCTCCTATTCATTGGGACGAGACGAGAAAAAAAAAAAAGAAGTAATTGGGTTCAGGGTTAGTGCAGAGGACCAATAAGACAGTTGATAAGATTAAGGCTCGGACGCTTGCTACTCAAAGCAGGCAGAAAAAAAAAATTATCCTGATCCAAAGAGCAGAGATGTTACATTTCAGGCAGGGGAAACATGTTTTCCTGCGGGTTTCACCAATGAATGGTATTAGGCGCTTCGGGAAGAAGGGAAAGTTAAGCCCTAGGTTCATTGGGCCATTTCAGATACTCGAGAATGTCGGGCAGGTAGCATATCAGCTAGCCTTACCACCAGCGTTATCGGTTGTTCATGACGTATTTCACATTTCTATGATAAGGAAATACGTGTCAGACCCGACTCATGTCTTGAGTTATGAAGCCCTTGAACTATAACCAGACTTATCCTATGAAGAGCAACCTGTACAGATTTTAGATAGAAAGGAAAAAGTTCTTCAGAATAAGACTATTGCACTAATTAAGGTGCTCTGGAGGAATAGTAAAGTGGAAGAAGCCACCTGGGAATTGGAGTCGGATATGAGGACTCAGCATCCAGAGCTATTCGAGTTAGATTTCGAGGACAAAATCCTATTAACGGGGGGATAATTGTAATGACCGCTTTAGTAATTTGGATTAGTAAAGGCAATTAGCACTAATTTATATTATTTTATTATTATTTATGAATTTATTTAATTGTGGACCCCAATATTTAGAAATAAATATTAGAGTTATAATTTCTCAATTTCGGAGATTTTATGAAACTCTAGGGGTATTATTTAGCTTATATGTGAGTTATTCAATTTTTGTAATTTTTGCTCGGCAACAACGGAAAATGCGATGGATGGCCAGTTTGATCACATGGGTAGGTTTAGAACCTCTTTTTTTAGTAAGAAATATTTTAGAGAGAATAAAATATCGGGATTGAGCGGGGTTATGGAATTTGACCATTTTACCCCTAGTTGTGAAAGTATCTATGTTTTAAGTCTAAGGGTAATTTAGTCTTTTTGTAAAGAGGGGGTTGAGGTGGCTGCCTAGTCTTGTGACACCTTGCAAAGCTAAGTTTCAGCCAAGGTTATTACATTAAGTCTTTATTCATTTGGTGAATTAATAGAAAAAAAATAAAAGAAAACCAAAATTTGAAAGAACCTTTTCTTCCTTCCTCTCTCTCTCTTCGAAACCATCAAGAACAAGGGGGATAGCTTCTGTTTGATTGTGATTTCAGCAAGAAAACCTTGGGAAATTCAAGCTAAGGTAAGCCCTAGAAACACCCTTCTTTAGTTTTTAAGCTTTTACTTGGTTTGAAATTGTGATTTTAGGAATTAGTGGCTGTTAGGTTTAGTTATGCATAGGGTTCGAATTCTAGGCTTAATTTGAGTTGGTATTAACCTCTTGTAGCTGGTTTTGATGATTTGATTTGGTGTTGTTCAAGTTTGAGCTTTGAGTTCAAAGCTTTGATCTCTAATGGCATATTTATTTACACTGAGTTTTTCTGTGAAATACTGGATGGGTTATATTGTTTATGCATTGTATAGGAGCTCTGGAAGGTTTCATTGCATTTGGTAGAGAATTGAGCAAGGAATGAAAAGCTTAGGGAAACCTGGTGCAAACCGGCTAGCCGGTTTGCAGGGCCACAAAAACCGGCTAGCCGGTTTTGGCAGGGTTCCCCGGGCCTTTCATTTTCTCAATTTTTGCCTTTTCGATGCCTCGGTTGGGTGTTTCCCCATTTCCAGAGTTAGAATAACCCATTAAGAGCATAGCAGAACCTAGGGTTTTGGTTTTAGGTTTCCCGGGATTAGGGTTTTAATCATGTAACTTACCCAGTTTCAAAATGTGATTAGGGCATCCATCTAGCACGAGATTTCAGTTCAGGTCGGCCAGCACACTTGAATTCGGAAATCAGGTAAGAACTGTGTATAATGTGTGATATGAATATTCGAATGTATGTATGTGTTAATGTATATACATGCTTATTTGTTGTGATTCATACACTACCAACACTTGTACGGTTGCGGTACAGAGTGCATTGGTAAGGTGTATGATGTTTGGAAGTACATCATGGTGTTACCATCACTTGTACGGAAAGGTACGAGGTGTCTGTGGTACAACACTTGACGGTACTCAAGGTGCGGTCCATACCCTACCTACACTAGTACGATGGTATACTGAGTGCATGTGGTACATGGTACATGGTCGTATCCTAGTTAGAACGTTCATACTCATCTGTTAAGCTCTGTAAATAGGTGTATGGGCGCCTATTTACAGGTCGAAAATTATATGATATATTATATGCATTTCTTACTGAGTCTGTCGACTCACAGTTCTGCTTTCATGTGTAGGTAAAGGAAAGGCGAAGGCTGAACAGGAGTGAACCTGAGCTCGGGTAAGATTGTACATGTCAAAGCAGCGCGACCTGGAGTGTTCGGTCTCGGGACATCTGGGGATTGTATTTTGATAGTCGCTGTGCGACCTGTAATAAATGTATATTTTGAAAAGTTAATTTTACAAAGTTTGAAAACGGGATCCCGGCACTTGTAAATATTTTATTATATTACAAAGTTTAATATTTAATGCAAAAGTTTTAATTTGACACGTTTTTTGAGAAAATTCTTTGATTAGCAAAGATTGCACTATAATTGAAAAAGCACTGTAGCGTGCCTTAGCATTAGGGCGTTACACCATAGGTTTAGATAAACTCAAACCTATAATACTAGGAAGAGGAAGTTTTGTTAAGTCCATTGAATGGACTTATAAACGAAAATTTCCTTTTATGTCCTTGTAATAGAAAACTTTAGGTTATTCCATGTGACTGGATTAAACCATAGTTCTTTTGGCTTTCTTCTTAGTTTCTTATCTTGACAATCCATTACTTGTTTAAACTCACAATGGATTTTAATCACTAGTGTCTACCAAGTCATAAGAAGGTGAGTTCCTAGGAACTCTCCCACTACGACAAGGTACCGTGAATTATGTCTAAGAAAACTAAATGGTATTGATCTCTTCGGTTGTGACAAGATAACAGAGGCAGTGGGATCATCATATGTCATATAAGATGATAGAACACTTTTGAAATCAAGAATTAAATATCTCCTTTATATGCTACTTTATTTTCGGGCTTAGTCATTTTCTTAGAAAAATAGTATTTGTTTGAACAAACACTTTCTTATCTATTGACTATGGGATAGTCCACCCCTAATCACTTAGAATAGCTAACAAACCATGGTTAACAGTTCTAGCTTTTCTTAAGATTTTGATTAGGTCATCCATGAATCTAGTAATGATTTGCATTAAGTATACAACCATTACATCATTCTGAAATTGTATTACCGTAGAAGGAATTAAGCAACGGCTAGTAACTAATCATCAACATGCAACTCGAAATTTCTGGGGAGGTAAGTTTGGATATAATTCAAAAATCAATTTAATGATCTTTGAATTGCATATCTACTAACTATTTCTCCACCCTATCAGTTTGCAATATTTTTAACCACTTACCTTAATGGTTTTAACCATTGCTAGAAATTAATGAAATTTTTCAAACATTTCAAATTTCTTTGCATAAGGTATAATCTAGAGTGATCGTTTTCAGAAGACAACGAAAAAACTCATATCCACCCCTGAATGTACATCCATCTGCGAATGAGATGAACTTACTTTCAGTGGATATAGGCATATTAACTCTTTGCAGAGATTGATCTTGTCAAAACCACTATGAACAAGATACAAATGCCATAGATTAATAAAAATGTGGTTGAGTCTTTTGATGACTTAGGTATAGTTACATCGAAGAGTTCTTAGAATAGTGCAAGTGGATCCTGGTCACAGAATACCAAACTCATATTCCATACAGTTTGAATCCATTGATAGAAAATGGTTATTAAACACTTGGAAAGTGTAACTGTATTGCTTCCTGGAAATAGATATATAAGAAAATTTCTGTTTGGATTCTAAAATTAAAGTCAAAGATTTAAATTCAACCCAATATAATGAGTAATTCTTTTTTGGACCACCACTACTAATTTAACTCTAAGTCAAATTTGCCCATAAAGTAGGAGATTTCTCAGATTGAGGTTTTATATCAATTGGGAATAGAATTTCGGGATTATAATCATATGCGTCATTTAATTTCTTAAGAGAAAATATAGAATGACATGATATGATATAGAGACCATTCATCCAATGATATGTTATTGAGCTAATTCGAAATGAATAAGCTAAGAGGAATTAGGATAATTTCGTTTATAAATAAGAATCCAACAATGCTTCGATTAGCGAAAGACAAAGTAATCTTATTTATGTACTCTTCTTGTTTCATATTCTAAAAATACTAGTCTAAGGTATCATCAATTGATGAACAGCTAGATGTTGCATATACAATATTTATCTTTCGAGATCTTACACTATTATGTATGTCTAATGGTGAAAATCCATTAGGGATTTATCTCATTAGAAAAACAAACATGTTAGACCAACAATGAAGATTCGAAATTAAACTACAATTTAATAACAGAAAATAACATGGTTCAATATAAATTCATACATAATTCAGAAATTATTAAACATATAGCAAGTAGGAATGACAAGTGAAAATACTAAAACATACAATCCTAAATAATTTCCAAGGTCTTCAACAAACTGATACAGTGTCCCGGTAGGCGAGAGTCAAAGTATCATTTATTGAATAGAGTTGTCAGTTCATCTAAAATGCAAACCATTCTAGCAACCTTTTATTCGATCAAAATAAGAATCCAACGTTGTCCCGGTAGGCGAGAGTCAAGGTTATTCTCATTTTATGAGCTTCCACCATTGTTTCATGTTTTATAAGTTTATCTTTAAATAGTCACCGTAGGGGAGAGTCTAATAGAGACGAAAACTTATAAAACACTTATCAAATGAGATCTTACGGTGTTAAATGCGTTCAACAAATAACCATCCATAGGGGGACGAAGTCTAGCGTCTTGAGGTTATATTGAAAACATTTAACTATTGTAAGACCAACAATGGAGATCGAATATCTTAATAATAATAAAGCTCATTATTTAAAGTGAGTTGTATTTTCTTTGATTCTCTTTATTTAATCTATTTATTTTAAATATATATATTTATTTAATTAAAATTTCTAATTTAGAATGAAAAATTCTAAATATAAATTTTAATTTAATATTTATAAATTTTACTTAGATGGATATGAAAATAATATGAATTATTTCCATCTTAGTAATAATTTCCAATAAATATTTAGAAAAATATTCAATTTAAGTTGTTACAAAATTAATTTAAATTAATTTACAACTCAAATTTAATTTTCTATAAATATATATTGCATTTCGAAAAATTAAAGTATTTAAGAATACAATTTTCGAAATTGCATATTAAAATAAAAAATAAATCCTGGAAAAATTATTCTAATTTAATTTCGCTACACCCAATGTAAGGTTTCTTAAACTTTATACGTGTTTATTTCATCGTTTTAGAAAGTTCACATTTAGGGTGTTAATAAACATACTTGTGAGTAGATCTAAGATCCTGGTAAAATAATTTCCAATAACTGGTATCAGAGTCATGGTAATTGATATACTTGCAAGAAATTTGGACTTTAAAACGATTGTTTGTTTGTTTTTGGATGGTATCATGTTGTATTGAGTGTTATTTGATGATTGATTGGTGTTTGTGAATTTTCGTGAAAAATAATTGATTATCTATTTCTGGAATTATTTTTATTTGATAGTTTGGAAAAAATTAAGCAAGTTACTTTTTTACAGAACTCAATTTCGATTTAATTTGAATTAGTTATGATTTTTTAAAGATTCGAAAAAATCGGAGTTGTGCTGAAACTTGCATGCGCGCGCGCAAATCATGCACGACATGATTCTGCCGCACAAACTCGCCCAGATCACACCCACAGCTCGCAATTTTTTCGTTTTTCTTTGTTTTTTCATGCTTTTTCATGGAATTAACTTACGATTTTTTGTGTAGTTCTGTATTTATACTATTACTATTCCTAATTCAATTCTAATTATCATTATGAATTAATTTAATATTTTTTAAATTTAATTCAAGATATTAGTGTAATTTGAATTTAAAATAGTTAGTATCTATCTTTTTTGCTTAATAATCTATCTTATTTTTAAATTTGATTATATCTTATCTTATTTTTAAATTTAAGGTCAGATTTTAAATATTTTAAATTAATTTTTTTTAAATAATTTGACCTTATTTAAATTTAAAATAAGATAACTATAATCATGTAATTTTAAAAAGATGTAAGATATTTTGCTAACTTTTAAATTTTGTTATTTTATTTATTTAAATTACATTTAAAATCTGTAAAAGATATTCATTCATCTTTTTTAATTTTTTTTTATAAAATAACATTTAAATTTTAAAAGTAGTTAGCAAATTTTGAAATGATATCTAGGTTGCTTGAAACCTAATTTTTCAAAATTGTAGGTTTACTTTTAAATTTAAATTTTTTTAAAATTTCGAATTTTTCAAAACTTTTTTAAATTTTCGAAAATATTTTTTTAATTAATTATTTTTCAAAATTATTTATTTAAAATTAAATAAATCCTACATCCAACTATCCAGCTAACCTTGTTGCAGGAATATGTGTTTTAGCTTGTTTGTAAGTTTTCAAAACCTATTAATGCTTGATTGCAAATAGTCATGGTTAACTTGTTGACAGATCCAATGATCTGATTTTAACTCATGGCTCCCTTGGTCAAGTAAATAATTTGTAACATGTATATTTACAATCTTCTTTCATCTGTGTATGACCTAGCAACATGATAGGACCCATCCAAAGTGGGCCCGTGTGAGCCTATGTGTTTAATTTCATTATAGATGCATATAGGTTGTTGTTGCTAAATAAATTATCATAGTTCTTGATAGATTTTATTTAGGCCCATTTAGTTTTTAGGCCTATTCAATTAATAACAGTTGTTCATTTTAAGGTTAAATTCCTCTCTTTTGGGCCTTGTGTGAGAGTTGGGAGCCATAGTAGTGGGTACGACATACTGAACCCAGCACCCCCTCACATGAACCACCCCAATTGTGAAGGTCCATTTGCCTGATTTGAATAACTGTACTAGGTTAATTAAACTAGTTTAACCTAATAAAATTGATTAGCAACATAATTAATTTCATTTATTTTGAAATTAATTTAAGAAAATCATAGTTTAAAGAATTTTATTCTAAGCTAAACTATATGTATTTTCTTGTATTTAATTAAATATAGAATTATAACCAACTAGATTCTTTCTGCAGCTTAATTTAAATTTTTCATTAAATATTCCTATTTAAGTTGATATTTAGTTATCTACAATTAATCAATTTAAATCTGAATATCTTTTGGATTTAAAATTTCAAAATTAAGTTAAGGAATTTTAGGCATTGGTTATTAAGATTCTTTAGATATTTTTTAAGTTAATATCTTTTCGAATATTAACTTAAAATGGAATATTTTAGATATTTTTTAAGTTAATATTTTTTCGAATATTAACTTAAAATGGAATATTTTCAAATTAAGTGGTTACAACTTAATTTTTAATATTTAATTAAATTTAAATTTGAAAATATTTAAGTTCTAGATTTTTTCTAATACAACTTAAATTAGATATTTTTGCAAATTTTGTGGAAAAGATACTTAGTCAAATAAGATATTTTCTAGATAGTTATTTCTAGACTACTTATTATTTCTAATATTAACTAGGAAAAACATTCTTAAAATAAATTGTACCAAAATTAATTATTTAAATAATTAATTTCACAATGTATAATATTTTCCTAGTATTAAACTAGAGATTAATAATTAAGCATTCTCTACACTTAATTATTTATTTCTTGAATTTAATACATTTAATTAATTTGAAAATTAAATATCTAAGTTGATTTTCATCATCATACTTAAATATTTCTTTTTCATGACACTTAATTAAATAGAAAATTATTTTTAGTTAAAATTTATTTTTTCAACTAAATTTAAATAATTTTCAAAATATATTTTTTTTTTATTTTATTAATCAAATTTCGAAATTGCATTTCTTAAATGCTGGAATTTCGAATTTTATTTGAAAAATAGATTAAAGTTGTAAATTATTTATTTTAATTTTGGACCAACTTAAATCAATGATTTTTTTCATTTATTGGTTAAATTAAAATAAATGAAGTAAAATATATTTTATTAGAAATTTAATTAATTAGTCAAAGGAAAATCTAGATAAGTGATATTTTTGCTTGAAGTATTTTTCTAGTGTATTTAATTAAATAGAAAATTAATATTTAAGTTTATTTTCATCATCTTACTTAAATATTTGAAATTTTTCTTATACATATTTAATTAAATAGGAAAATTATATTTTTTGTTGTAAATTAATTTTATTAATTAATTTTGGGCCAACAGGTCGACACCTTGAAAACAAAGTTTGCTAATACTCTCACGGCTGGAGATATCATGAACCAGTTAACTGAACTGTTTGGGATGGCGTCTAATCAAGCTCGTTTTGAGGCGACCAAAAATTTTATTAATGCACGGATGAAACCTCATTAGAACGTGCGTGATCACCTACTCTAGATGACTAGTTACTTCTTGGAGGTTGAGAATCATGGAGCTATTATAGATCAGACAACTCAAGTGAGTTTGATCTTGAATAGTTTGACTCCAGCTTTTCTGCCCTTTACATTAAATTATGTCATGAACAAGTTGGATTTTGACTTTCACGAGTTAATCAACAACCTTCAAACATTTGAAAATTTGATTGGAGGACCACAAAAAGGAGGAACTAAAGCTCCTAGTTCTGGCACTGCTAATGGTACGGTTAAGGTTGAGGCAAACACTGCCTCTGCTTCGAAACCCAGCAAAAAGAAGAAGTGGAAGAATAGCAAGAAGCCTCTTAAAGCTGTTAAGTCAGCTAATAAGAAAAATGCTGCTAATCCTAATTCAAAGCAAAAAGGAAAGTGCTTCTAGTGCTCGTTTAGAGAATTATTAACCCCTTGGGTTATTAATTTTGGATATATTAACCATGTTTATTTTCTTCTTATTTCAGCTCCAACTGCTTAAACTTATATTGCTATCCTAGCGAGTTGAGTTGAATGGTTGGACAGAAGGGTGGAGATTGTCCAAGTGAAAATGAAGCTCGAATCTTCTTAATTTTTGAATTAATTGTTTTAGTTTATGAACAATTTAGTTTCAATTATTAGTTTGGGATTTTATTCCCTATTTCATATTATTGCAGACAATTCATTATGACATTTTTGAGAATTTTAGTAAAGTTTTCTCTTTAAGAAATTTTCATTATGAATTGCATTTATGAAATTGAGCTTCATTTTTATTTAATTTGTATGCCAATACCAATTATATTTATATGTTTATCATGTTTTTGTGCGTGTATGAATTTAATTATTGATGCAAAATTTATGGTATATTATTTTCTGCAAAAGAGATGTAACACATAAACACTTAGAATTTAAATTCAGTGTTTATGAATAATTGTTAATTCTTAAGCAATTATTAAGATTTTTTTTTTCATAAAAAGATCTTTTGATATGATAGGGGTGGAAGAAGTTAAGAAGTAATAAGAATTGATTACTAATTTTATATAAATTTTATAAACGTTATTTTTGTTGGGATTTTATGCCCTAAATAAAACTCATTTCAATCTGTTGACTTCGCTTTTAGCCAACGACAATGAGTCTTTCTGATAAGCGATAAACGATATGTCGTAATGAGAATATGTAATAAAGCAATAATAAGACACGAAAATTTTATAGAGGTTCAGCCCCGAGCAGTTCGGTAATAGCCTAATCCTCGTTAGTTGTATTGACTTAAGAATAAGGAAGAAGATTCCTTTTCTTATAGCTCTTACAATAATATCTCTGAATATATAATTCTTAGATAGCCTTAGCTTATAGCGTTTCGGCGTACAATTTCTCTGTCCTTTGCCCAGTGAACATTCCTCACTATTTATAGGGTAGGAAACTTAAGGAGGAAGAGTTTCCTCTCTCATTACAATGCGCATAAACAGAAAAATTGTGTGATCAATGCTGAATGCTAGGATCGTGGGATTGAGGCTGAATACACTGATAGTGGGATCGTGTGTATGCCACATCCATGTAAGTTGATCCCTGAGTTATAGGGATTGAGCTGGTGACTCACGTGCGTTTAGTTGAATTCACTAAGTGTTGCTCATTCTGCACGGCTTATTGAGTATTCCATTATGGACATGCCAGCGAGGCATCCTGCTCGGCATGTTGATCCGACCAGATGCTCTAAGTAGAGTCCACGTGTCACCATTCTCGTGATGCCACGTCAGAGTGCCAATTTTGGGATAACATTTACCCCCAAGTCTGTATGGGACCTCCAAGGTTGCGTATAAAGTTATTCCGAGTTGGCTCTACCTTCGTAAGGGGACACGTGTCGAGCATGACCGTTCGAGACTCAATGGAAGTTGACTGGGCATCCCTTCAGTTTTCGGCTAATTAATGCTCTGACAATTAATATTTTGAAAATCTGAATTTCTCTCCCCACGGCTGACGGTTGCACTCGATTATTTTGATTTCCCATATTCGCTTTCAAGGCGGGAAGTTGAGGCGTCTAAGGTTCCTTCACGTACAGTTACCCTTTTGCCTATAAATACTTGGAGTACTGGCACATTACCTCATTTCATCACCCTTCGTTGTTAAGCAAACTTCAGAGTGAAAAGAGAGAGCTTTTTGGCTTCAAAGTTGCTGAAGAGCTTACAGACGATTTCTAGCTTGCTTGAACCCAGACACTTGAATCTTTGAGTAAGTTTCTGATTCCCTTTATGCTTTTCCCTTGCATGCTTATGCTTTGAATGTAACTTCGTTGTAGAAAGAACACTGTAGGAAACCCTAGGGTTTGAAACTTCTGCGAATCTTCTTTTCCATGTCCTTGTGTTAGCTTTCAACTGTAAGGCTTATTTTAGAACTGCATTGCGTCTGTTTTCCATTCTGCTTTTTCCGAACTTCATGAACTTTTTTCCCTAACTCAAGAAAAACTTTCTGGCTTCTTGAGTTTAAACTTTTCTTTGAACATGGTTGTTCTTTAATCCGTTGGGTACTCCTGGTCGACATATTTGCTTGTTTTTTCGTTTGATACTCCTTCCAACACTCATCTTGCGTGTTGTCTTTTGTAGATGAACCCAGGTAAGTCTTGGGAGCCCGAGCATCAAATTGACCAGGAGCTGCTTCAACTTCTGCACGAAGTCCACCCTCGTCTTCGTGCTAATTCTCCTTCAAGAGAAGGATATTCTTCTGATTCCGTACCCAGCCATAGGATGATGGCTCGTACAAAGAAAACTACGCGTCTGGCTGACACTTCTGACCCCCAGGTGGCCCGGCTTGCCACTCTGCCCGATGCCGAATAGGATTTGGCGGTCCCAATGGAGGAGGACCGTGAGGGGGACGCCAAAGTCCAGGAGGTTGAGGAGCTGGATGAGGCGCGTTCGGGTAGCCCTCCCGCTGCTAAGGGAGAGGAAGAGATTGAACCCCCTAATTATGGGGAGTACAATGAGGCTGGGCAACCAGTTGATGCTGACGGGGATGTCCTGGTTGAGGGCGTGGATTACGTCAGTGAGGAGCTTGCTGAGGCGGTTCCTCACAGGAGGCAGGGTGCCTTGGGCGCCAGGTGGGTGAGTCCTCCGTCAAGGATTTCGGAGGCACGCCTCTGCACTCTCGACCAGGACAAATACCTGGGCGAGCTGCACTGCTACATTCCCGCCCACGACAATCGTGCCACAAACCCTGATAAGGGGATGTGTAAAGCCCGCTTAGTTTAATTTGGAAATTAGCAGTTAATCTTGATTAATTATGAAAATTATTTATAGCTATTTAAATAATTTATTATACTGTTATTTATGGAATTCAGAAATGCATTGCTATGTCATTCAGTAGTTTTCATGTTTGCATTTCCGGTGCCCGGTATTTTAGAACTCGGTGTTTGGCTCAGTAGAAATCACAACTTAGTATGTTAGTAGTTTGGGACGGGTTATTAGACATTGGGAATGTCGGGAATGGCCGGGAATTTAGAATTTCCCAAAAATACCCCTTTAGTGATTTTTATGTGGTTTTAGTGTGGAGGGGCATTTTGGTCTTTTTGCCCCATTAGTATTTTGTCTTTTAGTGATTTTATTATTTGAAAATAAATGTTATTTTGATTGTTTAATGGGCTGAAATAAGGGTTATATGTAATGTGAATTTCATTTCATTTTATCAAAAAAATTACTAAGTTTAAAAAATAGAAAATTGGGAAAAAGCTCTCTCTCTCTCTCTCTCTCTCTTTATCTCCTTCGGCCCTCCTTGAGCAGCAAGGAAGTCAAGTTTTCCTTGGTGATTCAAGCTTATTTTGAGCAGATTTTGTGATCCCTATTTGCTAGTAAGCCTTCTTCATCCTTCTTTAATGTTTCTTGAAGTTTTTGAAGCAAAATGATAGGTTGCATGTTAGTTTTGGATGGCTGTTGTTGCTGTGTTTAATTGTTGTTTGCAGAGGCTTAATTAGGTCTAAAATGATTGGATTATCTAGGTTTTAATGCATGCTTACTATCATGTTTAAAGTTATGATTTTTCTAAGCTAAAACTATGATTTTTGAAAGAAATTGTATAATCTGTTGCTGGGTTGTTGCTTGATGTTTTTAGTTGTTTTCTGAGTTTGTATTATGCTAGTTTAAGAGGATTTAAGTTGGTTTGAATGCATCTTAGGTGGTTTTGCTCAAGTTTGAGTTTAGAACTCAAAGCTTGAGCTTTAATGGCACTTTTTGTTTTGGTGCATTCTGGGTGGTTTTGGTGCCTTAGAAATGTTCTAGGGGTTATATGGAATAGGTCTGGAAGGTTTGAGTTGATTTGGAATTGATTTGAGCAAGTTATGGATTTTTGATTGTTGCTGCCTGGGAGGAACCGGAATTCCGGTTGTGCATCCGGAATTCCGGATGAGGGTTCTGAATTTTCCAGAACCGGAATTTCGGTTGGGCAACCGGTCTACCGGTTGGGGAAAATTCAGGGACCCTAGTTTTCCTCGTTTTTATGTTTTAGGGGGTATTGCCATGCTTTTTATCGATAGGGAAACTTTTAGTTCCTAGTTTAAGTCCCCGGGAAGTGATTTAGCGTGTCACTTATAGTGTTGTGATTTTTATGGTTTAGGAGCCTGTAATCCGCCGTCACTAAAGTTCCGGTCGAGTTGACCAAGCACACCCGAATTCGAATCCGTAAGATTAGTATAACAGTATGCATATGTAGATTACATGTTTAGCGTGCATGTAGGAAGCCTGTTAGATTACATTAGTTATGTATGTTGGCTTCGAACCATCCAACCCTGTCACGTCGGTACAGCCGGAGTATGACCAATGGCCGGAGTATGACCGGCTCGACCGATCAGCCGACACTTGGTTGGTGGTTCCGTACTATTGACGTATCCCGTCGGTACAGCCGGAGTATGACCAAGAAATGAGTATGACCGGTTCGACCGATCGGGAGGATATAGTAACACGTCGGTACAGCCGGAGTATGACCAAGAATGGAGTATGACCGGTTCGACCGATCAGGCTGTTACGTGTCAATAGTACCGTCCCTATGAACGTTCAGAACTCAGTACCATGTTGGACATGGCAGTAGTGGCTCAATACCGTGTTGGACACGGCAGTAGCGGGACTCAGTATCGTGTTGGACACGGCAGTTAGGGTTATGATCAGGGGTATGGGCGTCTGATCATAACCGGGATTATGTATGAGTATTATTATGCTTTTCTTACTGAGTCTGTCGACTCACAGTTCTACGTTTATGTGTAGGTAAAGGCAAGGCTAAAGCTGATGGACCGTGAGCGAGCTTGTGAAGATTGTACATGTCGGGGCGGTTAGGCCTGGAGCGTACGATCATCGGGACAGCGAGGCTGATTTTGTAACTGGTCGCTAGGCGACATTATTTTGTATAAACAGTTAAATCTTTTTGTAAATGATTTTGTATTCGGGATCCCGAGTCTTTTGTAATATTATTTTATAAGTTCAATTAAAAAGCAAAAATTTTAATTAATCACGTTTTTCCATAAACCTCGTTGATTAGCAACGAGCTGCACAGCATGTTTAAAAATCACGTAATACGCCTATGTTAGTTAGGGTGTTACAATTTGGTATCAGAGCCGCCAGGTTGTCTTCCGAAGATCGTCACGACATGTACAATCATCATCGGCGAGCTTAGCTCGTTTCACGGTTCAGTAAGCCTTTATTGCTTTAGTAGTTTATTTTATTCAGTTATGAAAAAGAAAAGCCTGTTAGGAAGCATGTTAGTAGCCTGATAGTAGAATAGGCCCATGTTTCGTTTTTAATTTCCAAATTAAGCGGCATTAGTAAGCTCTCCTTGAATACGACCTGATATGCCAACTCTTGGTTTCGCAGGCGGTTCTAACTAGATGGACGCCAGGCGGACTACCAGGAGTCAGGGCAACTCAGTGCGGTCGAACCAAGGACAAGGAGCTCAGTTTCCCCCCGCCTGTTAGGGGCCGAGGTAGTGGTCCCCGAGGCAGGGCCCGTGGTCGGGGTGATGAGAACCCGCCACGGCCGCCTGTGCTCCCCGGCCGATCGGGGAGCCCAGACTGGGAGTTACGGTTTGCGGAAAAGCAAGCCCGGATTGAAGAGCAAGACCTTGAGATTCGGAGGTTGAGACGCGGGGTACTCTGCGGCCCGGCCCATAGTTCCAGTGGCACCTGCCCCTGCTGCCCAGGCCGAGATAGTGGTGCGGCCAATAGATTGGAACCTCTGTACGAGCGGTTCCGGAAGCAAGCTCCTCCGGTTTTCCTGGGAGGTCCGGACGTGATGAAAGCCGAGCAGTGGCTGACGGTGATTACCAAGATTCTGAACTTCATGGGTGTCACCGCTAACGACAGAGTGGTGTGTGCCACTTTCCAGTTCCAGGAGGACACTCTGGTCTAGTGGGACATGGTGTCTCAGATCCATGACCTGGGAAAGGTTCCAGGAACTCTTCAACGCGAAGTACTACAATGAGGCGGTCAGAAGCGCCAAAAGGAAAGAGTTCGCTCACCTGACCCAGCGTGAGAATATGAGCGTCATTGAGTATACTACTTAGTTTGATCGGTTGGCGAGGTTAGCCTCGGGAATTGTGCCAACCGTCTTCAGTAAGAAGGAGAAGTACCTGGACGGGTTGAATGCCAAGATCAAGCATGATCTGATGATTACCACGGACGACAGAACCACCTATGCTTAGATGGTGGAGAAGGCACTGCGAGCTGAGGGCGCAGTTGGGTGTATGTCGGAGTCAGCCAGTACTCCGGTGAGTGGCGGGGCTCCTACCCCTCCTGCATCAGGTTTTAGCAGGGGGAGTAGTGGTTCGGCCATTGATCAGAGGAAGAGAGCACCCACTGCTTCTGGTGGCTCGAGTCAAAACAAGAGGTTCCGGGGGAACCAGAACAGAGGGAGTCGTCCTGGTGGTACTGAGACCCGATTCTCCTATCCCGAGTGCCCTAGCTGCAAGAGGCATCATCGGGGTGAGTGCAAAGGTCAGGGATGCTTTCACTGTGGCATGCCCGGACACTTCAAGAGGGACTGTCCCCAGCTCCGATCAGAGGCACCAAGAGCTCCAGCGATACCCACTCCAGCCAGGGTGTTCGCTATCACTCAGGCTGATGCAGATGCCAGCCCATCAGTTGTCACAGGTCAGCTTTCTATTAATAACTCGCTATATTCAGTGATGTTTGATTCTGGGGCTACACATTCTTATGTGGCGGCCAGAGTCTTTAGTAAATTGGATAGACCGCATGATAGATATGAATCACGGTTTGGAACCCTATTACCTGGCGGAGAATTGGTTATCTCCAATAGGTGGATTATGTCTATGCCGATCAGGATAGATGGTAGAGAGTTAAGTGCTGATCTGATAGAGATGAGTTTAGTAGAGTTCGATATTATTTTAGGAATGGATTTCCTATGAAAATATTCGGCGAGCATTGATTGTAAAAGGAAGATGGTGATCTTCCAACCGGAAAGCGAAGAACCATTTGTGTTTGTTGGTTCAGTTCAGGGATCTCGAATCGCGGTGATCTCGGCTATGTCAGCTAGAGAATTGTTGCACGGCGGTTGTTTAGGGTTTCTAGCCGTGGTGGTGGACACCACTCGGCCAGATGACATCAAGGTGGTTCGAGAATTTTTGGATGTTTTCCCGAAGAACTTCCAGGGTTACCACCTCAGCGGGAGATTGACTTCGTGATAGATTTGGCACCAGGGGTGGAACCGGTTTCCAAAGCCCCATATAGAATGGCTCCAGCTGAACTTAAGGAATTAAAGATTCAGCTCCAAGGGTTGCTTGACATAGGGTTTATTCGGCCCAATGTGTCACCCTGGGGAGCCCCGATTTTATTCGTCAAGAAGAAGGATGGATCTATGAGGATGTGCATCGACTACAGGGAATTGAACAAGTTGACGGTGAAGAATAAATATCCATTACCTAGGATCGATGATTTGTTTGATCAGCTTCAGGGGAAGACGGTCTTTTCTAAGATTGATCTCCGTTCGGGTTATCATCAGTTGAGAATCCGAGAGGAGGACATTCCGAAGACGGCTTTCCGCACTAGGTATGGACATTACGAATTTCTGGTTATGTCATTCGGACTAACCAATGCTCCTGCAGCATTTATGGACCTGATGAATAGAGTATTCAAGGATTTCCTCGATATCTATGTGATTGTGTTTATCGACGACATCCTCGTGTACTCTCAATCAGAAGAGGAGCATGAGTTACATCTTCAGATGCTACTGCAACGACTTCGAGAACATAAACTTTATGCCAAGTTCAAGAAATGTGAGTTCTGGCTATCTCAGGTGTCTTTCCTAGGGCACATTGTGAGCAAAGATGGGATCAAGGTGGATCCCGGGAAGATCGAATCCGTCAGGGATTGGCCGAGACCGAAGACAAGGATGAGATCAGAAGCTTCTTGGGTTTAGCTGGGTACTACCGTAGGTTCGTCGAAGGGTTCTCTAAAATTTCAATGCCCCTAACCGAGCTTACAAAGAACAATCAGCGATTTATTTGGTCAGACAAGTGCGAAGCTAGTTTTCAGGAGTTAAAGCGGAGGTTGATTACCGCTCCAGTGCTAGCTTTGCCTTCGGACAAGGAAAAGTTCGTAGTTTATTGTGACGCATCCAAACAGGGTTTGGGGTGTGTATTGATGCAAGCCGATCGGGTTATCGCTTATGCCTCCCGTCAGTTAAAGGATTATGAACAGCGATACCCGACTCATGATCTAGAGTTGGCCGCGGTGGTTTTTGCATTGAAGATTTGGCGGCATTACCTTTACGGGGAAAAGTGTGAAATCTATACCGACCATAAAAGTCTCAAGTATTTCTTTACTCAGAAGGATTTGAATATGAGACAAAGGCGTTGGTTAGAATTAGTGAAAGATTACGATTGTGAGATCCTCTATCATCCCGGAAAGGCCAATGTAGTGGCCGATGCCCTGAGCAGAAAGGGTCCCGGGCAAGTAGCTAGTATGGTTCAGATCTCACCGCAGCTAGCAGAGGATATGGTTAGATCCAGCATTGAGTTTGTGGTAGGTCAGCTTCACAACTTAACGCTGCAATCTGACCTGTTGGAAAGAATAAAAGTCGCTCAGATGACGGATCCAGAGTTAGTGAAGATCCGAGATGAGGTGTTGGCTGGTCAAGCCAAGGACTTTTCAGTGTTAGACAGTGGGATGCTTTTGTACAAAGCCAGGGTTTGTGTTCCGAATAGTGTGGAACTTAGAAATGAGATCTTTGAGGAGGCTCATTCTACCCCGTATTCTCTGCATCCCGACACCACTAAGATGTACCAAGATCTTAAACTGTACTTCTGGTGGAGCGGTATGAAGAAGAATTTGATAGAATTCGTATCGAGATGCCTCACCTGTCAGCAGATTAAGGCTGAACATCAGAGACCAACAGGGTTGTTGTAGCCTTTAACCCTACCAGAATGGAAATGGGAAGATATCACGATGGATTTTGTGGTCGGGTTACCTAGGACCACAGGTTTGTTTGATTCCATCTGGGTAGTGGTGGATCGATTTACGAAATCTGCTCATTTTCTGCCGGTTAGAACAACATTTACAGTGGATCAGTTGGAAGAGTTGTATGTCAGAGAGATAGTAAGACTTCACGGGGTACCGAAGTCTATAGTTTCGGACAGGGATCCGAAGTTCATCTCCAAATTTTGGCAAAGTTTGCAACGGGCAATGGGTACAAAGCTGAAATTTAGTACAGCATTCCATCCTCAGACAGATGGTCAGTCCGAAAGGACAATTCAGATATTGGAGGACATGTTGAGAGCCTGTGTTATGGACTTTGAAGGCTCATGGAATAAGTATCTACCGTTGATAGAATTTTCTTACAACAACAGTTACCAGAGTACGATAGGGATGGCTCCCTATGAACTGTTATACGGTAGGAAATGTAGATCTCCTATCCACTGGGATGAGACAGGGGAGAGGAAATACCTAGGTCCAGAATCAGTGCAGCGGACCAATGAGGCAATAGAGAAGATAAAAGCTAGAATGCTTGCCTCACAGAGCAGACAGAAGAGTTACGCAGATCCGAAACGCAGAGATGTTGAGTTCCAAGTAAGGGACCATGTGTTTTTACGGGTATCTCCGATGAAGGGGATTAAACGTTTCGGGAAAAGAGGCAAGTTATGCCCTAGATTTACAGGACCTTTCGAGATTCTCGAGAAGATAGGTCAAGTGGCATACCGGTTAGCATTGCCTCCAGCTTTATCATCAGTTCACAACGTATTCCATGTCTCGATGTTGAGAAAATACGTTTCAGATCCCTCTCATATACTCAGTTATGAGAGCCTTGAGCTACAGCCAGACATGACTTATGAGGAACAGCCAGTGCAGATCCTGGATAGAAAGGATAAAGTCCTTCGGAATAAGACCATAGCATTGGTCAAGGTTCTCTGGAGAAACAGCAAGGTGGAGGAAGCCACCTGGGAGCTAGAGTCAGATATGAGAGCTCAATATCCAGAGTTATTCAGGTTAGATTTCGGGGACGAAATCCTTTTAAGGGGGTGATAGTTGTAAAGCCCGCTTAGTTTAATTTGGAAATTAGCAGTTAATCTTGATTAATTATGAAAATTATTTATAGCTATTTAAATAATTTATTATACTGTTATTTATGGAATTCAGAAATGCATTGCTATGTCATTCAGTAGTTTTCATGTTTTGCATTTCCGGTGCCCGGTATTTTAGAACTCGGTGTTTGGCTCAGTAGAAATCACAAATTAGTATGTTAGTAGTTTGGAACGGGTTATTAGACATTGGGAATGTCGGGAATGGCCGGGAATTTAGAATTTCCCAAAAATACCCCTTTAGTGATTTTTATGTGGTTTTAGTGTGGATGGGCATTTTGGTCTTTTTGCCCCATTAGTATTTTGTGTTTTAGTGATTTTATTATTTGAAAATAAATGTTATTTTGATTGTTTAATGGGCTGAAATAAGGGTTATATGTAATGTGAATTTCATTTCATTTTATCAAAAAAATTACTAAGTTTAAAAAATAGAAAATTGGGAAAAAGCTCTCTCTCTCTCTCTCTCTCTCTCTCTCTCTCTCTCTCTCTCTCTCTCTCTCTCTCTCTCTCTCTCTCTCTCTCTCTCTCTCTCTCTCTCTCTCTTTATCTCCTTCGGCCCTCCTTCAGCAGCAAGGAAGTCAAGTTTTCCTTGGTGATTCAAGCTTATTTTGAGCAGATTTTGTGATCCCTATTTGCTAGTAAGCCTTCTTCATCCTTCTTTAATGTTTCTTGAAGTTTTTGAAGCAAAATGATAGGTTGCATGTTAGTTTTGGATGGTTGTTGTTGCTGTGTTTAATTGTTGTTTGCAGAGGCTTAATTAGGTCTAAAATGATTGGATTATCTAGGTTTTAATGCATGCTTACTATCATGTTTAAAGTTATGATTTTTCTAAGCTAAAACTATGATTTTTGAAAGAAATTGTATAATCTGTTGCTGGGTTGTTGCTTGATGTTTTTAGTTGTTTTCTGAGTTTGTATTATGCTAGTTTAAGAGGATTTAAGTTGGTTTGAATGCATCTTAGGTGGTTTTGCTCAAGTTTGAGTTTAGAACTCAAAGCTTGAGCTTTAATGGCACTTTTTGTTTTGGTGCATTCTGTGTGGTTTTGGTGCCTTAGAAATGTTCTAGGGGTTATATGGAATAGGTCTGGAAGGTTTGAGTTGATTTGGAATTGATTTGAGCAAGTTATGGATTTTTGATTGTTGCTGCCTGGGAGGAACCGGAATTCCGGTTGTGCATCCAGAATTTCGGATGAGGGTTCTGAATTTTCCAGAACTGGAATTCCGGTTGGGCAACCGGTCTACCGGTTGGGGAAAATTCAGGGACCCTAGTTTTCGTCGTTTTTATGTTTTAGGGGGTATTGCCATGCTTTTTATCGATAGGGAAACTTTTAGTTCCTAGTTTAAGTCCCCGGGAAGTGATTTAGCGTGTCACTTATAGTGTTGTGATTTTTATGGTTTAGGAGTCTGTAATCCGCCGCTCAGCTAAAGTTCCAGTCAGGTTGACCGGCACACCTGAATTCGGAATCCAGGTAAGATTAGTATAACAGTATGCATATGTAGATTACATGTTTAGCGTGCATGTAGGAAGCCTGTTAGATTACATTAGTTATGTATGTTGGCTTCGAACCATCCAACCTGTCACGTCGGTACGAGTGGAGTATGACCATGGCGGAGTATGACCGGTTCGGCCGATCAGTGACACTTGGTTGGTGGTTCCGTACTATTGACGTATCCCGTCGGTACGGGATGGAGTATGACCAATGGGAGTATGACCGGTTCGGCCGATCGAGGAGGATATAGTAACACGTCGGTACAGTCGGAGTATGACCGGCGGCGGAGTATGACCGGTTCGACCGATCAGTACATTACGTGTCAATAGTACCGTCCCTATGAACGTTCAGAACTCAGTACCATGTTGGACATGGCAGTAGTGGCTCAGTACCGTGTTGGACACGGCAGTAGCGGGACTTTGTATCGTGTTGGACACGGCAGTTAGGGTTATGATCAGGGGTATGGGCGTCTGATCATAACCGGGATTATGTATGAGTATTATTATGCTTTTCTTACTGAGTCTGTCGACTCACAGTTCTACGTTTATGTGTAGGTAAAGGCAAGGCTAAAGCTGATGGACCGTGAGCGAGCTTGTGAAGATTGTACATGTCGGGGCGGTTAGGCCTGGAGCGTACGATCATCGGGACAGCGAGGCTGATTTTGTAACTGGTCGCTAGGCGACATTATTTTGTATAAACAGTTAAATCTTTTTGTAAATGATTTTGTATTCGGGATCCCGAGTCTTTTGTAATATTATTTTATAAGTTCAATTAAAAATCAAAAATTTTAATTAATCACGTTCTTCCATAAACCTCGTTGATTAGCAACGAGCTGCACAGCATGTTTAAAAATCACGTAATACGCCTATGTTAGTTAGGGTGTTACAGGATGTGTGCCTGGTCGGGGGCTCACAGCCAGCAAGGGGCGCTGATGCCCTTGCATATGTACTTCAGGGATGTGGCGGACTTCTTCGGCCTCTGCCCGGCTCAGATTACTCCCAAGGGCATTAAGTATTTGTCCGCTCTCTTCGTCCTCTACGCTTCCCAGGGATGGGATGCTCCTTCTCCCCATGAGGTCGCTTGGTTCTTCGACCTGAAGTCTACCCCCAAGCAAGGCAGGTCAGGGTATTTTTACTTCTCTCAGCCAGGCTGCAAGTGGTTGAGCGGGACGGACCACAAAGCCATCAGCAAACTAGGGTGTTTTGTTGATGAGTACTTCATGGTGAAAGAAAAAAAACAAAAGAAAGAATAGCTTAGTAACTGACCTTCATAGCATTGATTAAAAGTACTGTCAACCATTTTAATCAGTTCTCAATTCACTACGGAAAGAACACCTGGGCAAATATCCCAAAATCATCATATCAATACACCACACAAATATTTATACACAAATTTAGACAAGTTTAAGGTCAGTTCAAAGGCCCAGGCAATTATAAGGTCAATTCAAAACAGAAGAATGTAGTAGATTTACCCAAGGAATATATGAATACTAGCAAAAAAAACAGAAGTAGAAATTACCAGTTACTCATTGTCAAATATATAAAAAAGGGAAAAGATATGAAAATAACTAAAGAATCTGCAAAATTATAAGAAATTGTATTTAATTGTTGAGAAATTAAAAGTAAGCTTTTGATTTCCAATGTCTCAAACTTGAGAAACAACTTTTATAAAAGCAGATTAGCCAAAACTTATAATTTCAGATACCATATCACCCATGAAATTGTCTAATAACCATATTAAAACCATCTTAAGAAACTAAAACAATGAAGCATACATATTCCATACTTAATTATCTCTAATTCTAAGTGCTGCAAAATGTCATTTCGAAATTAGTATTAGTAAATATAATTCTTCTGTTTAGTGCTGCACGTGAGTTGGGTTGGGCAGGTTGATACTATTTTAATAGGCTAACCCAATTAGATCGGTTTATAAAATTTCAACCCATTAATATTATTATTTTTGTACAACCTAACCCAACTCATATATTATGGGTTGGATTGTAACCCTTATTTCACATTAAAAAAATCAAATCTTAACATAATCAAATTCATACTTAAAATAGGAAAAATATAAAGTTCAAATATTACAGTTATCCAAACTCCAAAGTCCAAAATATAAGTCTTGAAAGTCATTTACAAACTTAGAATAAAATTGAAGACTTTCATAAACCATCAATCAATAATGCTGAAGTCCATCTTCTATTTTGGTGAGGATCCTTTCACATTGATTTATTATCTACAAATAAAAAAGAAATATAAATTAATAACCATAATAATATTTAAAAAAAAAAAAACTACATATTTTATGTTACCTTCTTCAAGAAACTCATAAGCTTGAACTTCATCTAAATACTCTTTAATTTGAATCCTTTCAATCAATTTTGAGTGAAAATTAGTGCCTCCACTATTTTAGGACTCAAAGAACTCTTAAAAGAGCCTAAACAATAGTTAATTTTTTTTTTAATATTTACTAATATGGAACAATTCTTATACTATAAAAATTTTAAAGTTTGTAATTATTGTGGTAGAAAGTCTTAAACTTTTATTTGTTAATGTATATTGATGGTTGTATTACATAAAGTATAATAGTGAACAATAAAATAACACATGCAATAATAATAATCAAATAAAAAGTTTGTCAAATAAAAATTGAATAATAAATTTTATCAAATAAAAAAAATACATTATAAATAGATAAAAAAATTATTACTAAAATAATATCTAAACGATTTCGATTTAGCGTCGATCTCATCCAAATTTTATAGTTTATAAAAACTTTAATTATAAGGTGCTTCAAACGTACTATAAACGATCGAATTGCTACTCTTGTAAAGACATGATTTTTTTAATTATTTATTATTAATTTAACTTTTAAATTAATTTAATAATCTAAAATTTTTGTTTTAAACAATAATGTATAGAATATACTATAAAAATTTTAAGGTTGTAATTATAATAGTGAACAATAAAATAATACATGCATTAATAAATAATATTCAAATGAAAAGTTATGACTCTTTATCAAAGAAAATTATGCATAATAAATAGATAAAAAGTTTTGCATTAAAAAAAAATTAAATGATCTCGATTACCGTTGATCTCATTCAAATTAGATAGTATATGATAACTTTGAATAACTATAAAATTTTTCAGATGTATAGAATGATCGAATTGCTACTCTTATATTTTAAGATCAACAATTGCACAATATAATTGTTATCCCAAATTTTGGGTTGTATGACATGCAATCAAAATTGTAACATGTAGCAAGACAGGTCATCATAAAATTATACCTCGTCAATACATTAAGATTGTACAGAGAAATAAACTATTTTAATTTTTTTTATGATAGTATATTAATTAAACTTATTATTATGGAAACTCTTATACACTTTGTTTTTAAAAATTTTATAATTTTTGTATACAATAAAATATAACAATTGCACAATAGAATCGTTATCCCAAATTTTGGCCTTGATGATGTGCGAACTAAATTGTAATTGTTATCGCGTTTTTGGTATTGGACACGTGAACTCCAGGCCAGCACCGCAGGCCTATTAATGGAACCCTCAGCAAAGGAGAAGTGGGCCAATCCCACCTAGATATGTCCTTCTATGAACATATCTTGGTTCCGCAGTCGTAAAGCCTTCCGCCTTGAGTAATTTGTACCTGGAAGATGTTGGGTTTTATGCCCTAAATAAAACTCATTTTAATATAATCAGATTTACTTATTAATATAGATCAGAAATAACATTTAATGTTGCATGGTTCACATGATTCATTTCATGATTATATGTACATAATGTATGAATTCATCTGAAACCCTTTTCACATACTTGATCTTGTTTATTGTGTTGTTAACATATTGGAAAGTAAACATGACTATGTGAATAAAGTTTCCTAGATTTATCAGACACAGGGTTTTACTGGTATGATAATCTACAACAGAGTTTACTTGCATTTGGAGAAATGCTATGTTCTTTCCAGAGCATTAGTTAAAGTAAAGCTCAGGTTGGGTGCATGGAGTATGCATCGGAAGGGACCGATATTGAACTTTGACTTAGATTTATTAAACTTACCGTAATATCTATTCAAGTCAATATCGCCTAGTTGATCCTAGATAAAATGATCTTAATCTTGTTATGATTAGGCTCAATCTCAAGAGGCTATTCGTGTTCTTTGATTTGTTAGTTAAGCCTACTTTTGGGTCAGGGTGATACGTACATTTTGGGAACACGGTAGTGCAATTGAGTGGGAGCGCTAACATAAACATGGAATCTATAGCTTCTATCTGGCGAATAGTAAGTAAAGGATGATCTCCTTCGAGCTTGACCAAACGAAAATAATTGGTGGAGTACTCATTTTACATAAGCTGAAATATCATTTATACGGGGTTAAGTGTTTTAAGGATAAAATACATTGTAGGGTGTAACGGTAATCTAATCCCTTTACAGTGTAGATCATTCATATAGAGTATCATTGATCAAATTAGGATTATAACAATGGATAACTAATGATGTATCTATATGGTGGAACATATAGAGCATTCTATATACTGAGAGTGCAATTCTAAGTTCTATGCGTGGATTCAACGAAGAATTAATAAGTCAGTGAATTTAGGTTATAAATTCTTGATCTGCTTATTGGAAGCTCGGTTATATAGACCCATGGACCCCCCACTAGTTGAGATAAAATTGCTTGTAAGACTCATATAATTGGTTTTGATTAATCAATTATAATTCTCAAATTAGACTATGTCTATTTGTGAATTTTTCACTAAGTAAGGGCGAAATTGTAAAGAAAGAGTTTTAGGGGCATATTTGTTAATTATGATACTTTGTATGGTTCAATTAATAAATATGATAAATGATAATATTATTTAATAATTATTTATAGTTATTAAATAGTTAGAATTGGCATTTAAATGGTTGAATTTGAAAATTGGCATTTTTGAGAAAATAGAAATAAAATTTTTGAAAACTGCAAAATCCAAGTAAGGCCCATTACACACCATGGCCGGCCACTTGGGATGGTTTTTCAAACTGATATTTTCATTATTTTAATGCCAAATAATTCTAACCTAACCCTAGTGGAATGCTATAAATAGATAGTGAAGACTTTAGGAAATTTACACTTAACTTTCACACTTTCCTTTAGAGAAAAACCTGAGCCTTCACTTTCTAAACCCTAGCCGCCACTTCATACTCTTCTTCTTCCTTGAAATTTTGAAATCACTTAGTGTTAGAGTAGTGCCCACACACAGCAAGTGATACCTCAATCATAGTGAGGAAGATCGTGAAGCAAGACTTTCAGCAAGAAGGAGTTTCAGCACTAAAGAAGGAGAGAAAGAGATCCAGGTTCAGATCTTGATAATACTCTGCAACAGAAAGGATACAAGGGTTAGAGATCTGAACGGAAGGAGTCATTTAATTCTGCTGCACCCAATGTAAGGTTTCTAATACTTTATATGTGTTTATTTCATAATCATTTTAGAAGTTCATATTTAGGGTGTTAATTAACATACTTGTGAGTAGATCTAAGATCCTGGTAAAATAATTTCCAACAGAAGACATGTCCAGTACCACGAGACCAGAGAGATAAAATCGTGCGTTCCCAAAAGGCCCTTCCGATTTCCCTTTATATTCCAACACACAAATAAGGAAACTACAATTAACAGGGTATTGTATCAAGATCAAAGGAAAAACTTCTTATAACAAATATTAGCAACTAGGTGTAACCACTACTACAAATATTCATTTTCGCGACGGTTTTAAAAACGAATTTTTTTTGGGACCGTCGCTAAAAAAATTTAAGTAACTGTTCAAAACCGTCGGGAAAAATAAGCATTCCCGACGGTTTTGAACAGTAGCAACAATAATAGGCGACGGTTATTATTAAAATAATAAATATACGAAAAAAAAAATAATGGGGTATACCCGACGGTTTAAAACCGTCGGGTATATATATACCGATTTAAAAACTGTTTGGCTATACTATACCCGACGGTTTTAAACCGTCGGGTATACCCCATTATTTTTTTTTTAATTTTAATACATATTAATATTATTCCCCCCCAATTTTTCAGCCAAAATAACCTAAAATCTCTAAACCTCATTTCATTTGCCGTCGACCTCTCTCTAAAACTCACGCAAAGCAATTTCTCAACCTCTCTCTAAAACTCAAGAATCAAGATCCAGACCAGCACAGCACCAAGCAAGCCGTCGACCACCCCATCCCGTCGCACCCTCGGACCGTGTCAGTCGCACCACGAGTCGCCGCCAGCCACCGCAGACGGAGCCATTCTTCCACCGCACAACCGCACCAGTCGCTCTTGTACACGGTCAGGTAAATAAATACACATATATATTTATATAGATTCATATAATCTCTCGTTTTTGGGATCTTAAAGCCATTATTATGGTCTTTTTTCTGAACCCAACTTTTTTCTTTTTAAATAAATGTTAAAAAGTTAAATTTTGAAGTGAATGGAATTTGGTGTATTTTATAGGTTGAGGAGAGTACAAGAAGGTGTTATTCTTCGTGTCACTGTACGTGTTATCAGTGGGCGAAGGAGGACACAAGCCGTGTGTTCAGACCTTTGCGGCCGACCAGTTTGAGGAGAAAACAGCCGAAGAGAAAAAGGCTAAGAGCTCTTTCTTCAATTGGTGGTATTTGGGGATTGTTGCTGGTGCCACCGTGGCAATCATACTCGTTATATACATACAGGTTCTTTCTTCAACATACTTACATATAAAAAACAAAAGTATTTTATTGATTATGGATCCCATATCTCACTAACCAATATCCCAAATTTGTCTCCAATATCATAAACACTAATTAATGACTCACACTCATATATAATCACTAATTATCTAGTGGCTTTTTTTCTTCTTCTTCTTTAGATACGGAGTTATTAAGACATATATATTATAGGATACTTTCGTCATAGTCCAACACTCAGCTCCTACTAAGCCTGTCCTTTATTTTACCGGAGCCACTAATATACTTTACACCTTTGGTGGCCATGCCGTAACAGTGTAAGCTTTTTTGTTCTTTGTAATAATTGTTATGATCTCTTTTTTACTATTATTAATTAATTAATTAATTAAAATAAATAAACAAATAATTTAGAAAAGAGAAAAATAATTTGGTTTGTTTCTACGCGGCTTCTGTTAGCAGCTTTTGCCGGCCAATTTCAGTGTTCGAGACCCACAGACAAAATTATATATAATGCAAAACTCTTACTTTTTGTTTACTTAGAAAACAACTTCTCATCTCAATCTACATATATCTAACTATATATCTCCACTTCTACTATTGGAAAATTTATACAGTAATAAAGAACTGGTCCAATTATTTTTATTTAATTAAAACAAATATAAATAACTAACACATCAGTTGATTAAAAATTTCATTAGTTTCTTTTGTCTTTTACTTCACACCATAATCTCTCCATCATACTATAGTAGCTGGAGAAAGAAAAATGACATTTGGGCATTATTGTATTGACTATTGGGAAGAATATAACAAATTTTTGTTAATATTTTTTCAGATTCTTTTATGTCATTGTTGTAGTTTTTTCTTTTACAATTTTTTGTTGTCTTGATCTTGTGTGTTATGAGTGAAAATTTTTACTATCGAGCATAATTTTTTTGAAAGTTCTATAACCAATCTGTTTGAATTGCTTCTATATTTATGTTTAAACTTAACTAAGACAGAAATAGCTACCCTCTCTTAACAGAGGAGGTTAGCTGTTACAAAATTCCTAGTAAGTTATGTAGTTAAAAGATACCTTCGAAACTATCATAATTTCATGTATTATAGAATTATTTAGTCTGGTCATTGGATTTTTGGATTTTTCTTTCGTGAATTATATATATATATATATATATATATATATCAAAATTAGTTAGTAAGGTGTAGTGTTAATTAGACGTTAGTTGAAATATAGAGTTACTATGTACAAAAACAAAAGCTAAAAATTTACAACAGATGATGTAGATGATTATGTTCCCTAGTCTCTCGAATCCACTTTCGTTTCATGTAACTCTTCCCATGAAATATAGGCAAAACATCAAAGTTTAATCTGGCCAAAAATAAGCTAGCAGCCTATTTCTCATAACCACCAAACTTTGTTGATCCTGACAAGAACTAAAAAAAAAGATTAAGAGAAAGTTTCAAACAAGTTCATTGAAATTTGAAAGATGCCAGTTCAAAAGTAGAAACGATTTCAAAGAAGTTCTTACTTGCATGCTTTTTCATTCGCAATACATATTTATATTAATATATTGCATATGTGAGTACAATTAATAATACAATACAATTTCCTCTTAGTACAATACAATACATATTTATATTAATATATTGCATTTGAGAGTTGATACTTGTTAACAGATTACGTATTTATTTGTAGGTTTTGGGTTCTTTGTGTTGACTAAAGGTTGCGCAATTGTAACTCTATCTATTGGAGAAAGGTATAATCTCTAAAAACTTTATAATTCTTTGTTTAGTGGAGTTTGAATATGTTAGATATTCATCCGTAGTGAAGTAGGTTCTGCGATTAATTGTACTGCGGTCGGATGGGTGGAGTATATATGCATGTTAGAAGAGTTTGAATATCTTAAATATTCATCCGTAGTGAAGTAGGTTCTGCGAATACATGTACTGCGGTCGGATGGGTGGAGAATTTTATATTGTTAATGTTATTTTCTTATTATTATATTGTTTTATGTGTTTATTAGTTATTTTTTTTTCATGTTTTTAATTTTTGGGAATGTCCGATTACGTCGTTATGAATTTTACTAGAATTAGGATAAATTCCACTAAAATGCATAAAATTCAATAAAATATATACACATATTTAAACAAATAACTGAATAATTTTTTTTTTTTTTAGAAGTTTCAAAATGGATAGAAATTGGATGAGTGCGAATAGATTATCAACGGAGTATAGTGAAGGAGTTGACCATTTCTTGGACTTTTGTCAGAAGAATGCTAAAAATACTAAATTGGTTCTTTGTCCTTGTCTTAAATGTGGTAACATGGAGCGTGTGGACATTGCTAGTATAAAGGAGCATTTATTTAGGAACGGAATAGACAAGAGTTATAAGGTTTGGGTTTACCACAGGGAAAAGAATAGAGTTCCGGGCGAGGGAACGTCTAAGTCTCTAAAACAGCCTCTAAAGATTTACTCGGTCCTCCAACACAGCCTCTAAAACACCCTGGGAGGCCGAGTAAGGCAAAAGTTAATACAAAGTATGCCCAACCACGCCAAACTTCTTCCATTATTGCATTTTGGAACTTCGTCAAAAGATGGCCCAAGTCATCCATGCTCCAATTCCAAGTCCAGAATGAGCTATTTGGGGTCGCAGATGACTCTATTTGGCTTGCTAAGAGTGACATTCAAGAATTGTGCACCATGCAATACTTGGGAGCCCAACAAATAGGAGTTTGGTGCAATTATGATTTATAACTCTTAATAATAAACTCGCCAATGTTCATTTGACAGCAACAGTTATTAATTATGACATTTTATCAGGTACCTTAAAGAAAGACTGTTGGACATGGGTGGGTTGAATCGAGTCTATGAATTTTTAAATCCGGGTGCGATTGCCACTGATGCAGGGGATAAGAGTAATCGTTGCCAAGCACTAGTCGCTCGAATGACTAGGATGACTAATTCAGAGAAATGGCTTATTGCCCCATATAATAATAGGTATATGTAGATGTAAACTAAATAATTTCGGTATTTTTAACTCTTCATAAAATTTATTATTATGTATATGTTAACAATTTTACACTTATTTGTTCGAGCAGGAAGATGTTTCACTGGATGCTTGTAGTCATCCAGCCAAGTACGCAGACGGTGGCGTACTTGGATTCAGGCAACGACGACATCCCGGATGATTTGAACTTTATTATATCCACGTAAGTTCTATATCAAACATCTCAATATGTTAGCGTGTTCTTTATTTATAAATTTATATATGCTAATTAAATTTACTTTTTGTGTAGATCGTTCACAATGTATAACCGAATGGTACGACGACCTGATCGACCTACCCAGTGGATGAATCCTATTTGTCCTCAACAACCTGATGACAAACAGTGTGGATACTACGTCATGAAATTCATTGAAAGTTTCATGGTCGTAGAAGATCCAATACAATTGTTGACCCGACAAGATAGGTTCTCCACTCCGTACACGAATGATGAGATAAATATTATGCGTGATGGGTGGATTCATTATGTGAAAGCGGAAGCGGAGCGACAACAATTACCGTGTTAGACAGTGTGTATACATATACATATATAGATGATATTAATTAGCGTTAGTTCAATTATTGTGACTATACAAAATTTTAAATATATTTAGACGTTAGTTTAATTGTTGTCACTATGCAGATTTTTACAAAATTTAAAAATTAATGCAGGGAAAAAAATTGCAGAAAATTTGTTTTTTTTTCCTATTTTTCAAATGTACCGACCGAAAAAAACCGTCGCTAAAAAAATTCAAAAACGAAACCAGCATATAAGGCACGTTTTAAAACCGTCGCCTATACCCAGTTATAGGCGACGGTTAAGAACCGTGCCTAATACTATAGGCGACGGTTTAAAACCGTCGCCTATAGTATTAGGCACGGTTTAAAACCGACGCCTATACCCAGTTATAGGCGACGGTTTTAAACCGTCGGGAATCCCAGATTAGCGACGGTTTTGAACCGTCGCCTATTGTGCCCAACTTACGACGGCCGAATAGGCGACGGTTATAGAAACCGACGACAATACTTTAAACGACTGTTTAAAAGCGTCGGGAAAACCCATTTTTGTAGTAGTGAACCAAACTTGTGATAACTAGTTGTGGTACTTGGTTTGATCAACATGGGACAACCATGAAAAATAATAACTATAAACTAGAACCGTTATTATGTTCCCTACTTGCCTTGAACATTTACCTTGAACTAAGTTGAAGAAGAAGGATACTATGAATGTATATTATTTACTAGTTCATGCATGATTTTATAAATAATGTAATTTATGTAAATAATTAATTTTATATCTAAAAATTTTAAATACACTAAATATTATAATCTTGAAAAATAAAATTAATTAATATAATATGATAGAATTTAAAAACTATTAAATTAATTAAAATCTTAAATTAAATATAAGTAAAGAAAAGAAAAAGAAATATTACTTCTAAAATATTGAACTCATGACATTTTAATTATTTTAAGAGTGATTATTATAAAATTATTATAAGTTGAATTTGTAGTTTTTTATAAGTATAATTATTGTTTTAAAAATAAATTTAATTAAAATACATTTTTTTATGTAAATTTGAAATAAAAAAAATATATAATTAAAACTAAATTTTAAATAGAAATAAAATAAAAAGATAAAAAAAAATTAAGTTTGGAGTTTTTTAGTTGAACCTACAATTAATAATATTCAAGATTAATTATAAATAAATATATATATATATTAATTATGGTGTAGTTTTCAAGAGGTAATTTGATTCATTAGATTAAATCAAGGGCTATAAATTACTATTCCTATTTATAGGTAAAATACCCAATCCCTACTATAATAGCCCCCTTATTATTATTATTATTATTATTATTATTATTATTATTATTATTATTATTATTATTATTATTATTAGTATACATACGGGTTGGGTTGGGTGGGGTTGCACGGCCTACAAATGGCTGATGTCGCCCAATTAGTCACACTGCGGTCGTGGTAGTAAACGGGCTATATGTCGTATCCACAGGGATGTAAATTACCACTAAAGATTAGTTTAGTAAGTAGAAAATGATATAAATTGGAATGAATTAAAAATAAAATGATGAGAGAAATGGTGTGATCAGATAAAGAGTTTGGTAAGGTAAAAATATAGTTTTGCAAATCCTATTCTAATATCAATATTAATTCAAAAAACAGTGGTAATTCTACACCATTAATTACAACCGAAAGATGTATATATTAAAAGCACAAATTAATTAATCTTGCATAAATTGAATCTCACCTCTAACTTAACAGCATATCATATTATATATCATAAATCAAAAAAATACTATTGTTGGCAAAATGCAGTAAACGACATATAATATAATAAATACACCAAAATAATTAATAGCCTAACTTACATAAGAAAAACATGACTGAACTTATATAAAAGATACTATTAAATTTGGAAGAAAAATTAGAAAATGAAGAATAATTTAATAAATGAGATATGGAGATGAAGCACAAAAGAATCAATATCAATAATTAAAATAAGAAGTACAAAAGCTACATTCTAACCTCACCAATATTACTACTCTAGTTTACTCATTTTTGTCACTAAAATAATAAAAGAAAAGTAACAAAATGACAAAGTGTATTTTTCACTCTAAAAATATGATGCCCTTTTCATTATATTTAGCTCCTATTTATAGTGCACATTTGCTCTCCAAACAAGTAAAAATTCATATACTATGTAGTAGGGGAAGTGGCTTGAAAAGCTGAAAATATGAGAACATGATGGCCATGTTGCATCAAATTGTGGGAAGTGAAGACCAGCTCAAAAACGTGGAGCTCCTGGAGGAAGTGGCTTCGTGAGCCACGCACTGGAAAGATGGAGATAACATTGACATATTTCTTATGTGTAGCAATTCAGTTGTTGTTGTTGTGATTTGTACTGAGGCATGGGCCTTTTGCATTGAGTGAAGCCAGGGCCGGCCCTAAAAATATATGGGCCCAAGACGGATTAAATTTTGGGGCCCTCAAAAATATATAAAAACAAAATAAAAAACAAAGAGTGTTATGAGATTTGAACCCATGACCTTAAACATTATACCATCCACCTCAACCAACTAAACTATGAATTTTTTTTGCTTATATTACACTTAAATTTTACTTAAATAAAAGCCTAATAAATTTTTTAATTTTTTTTTATTTTGGGCCCCCGGAAAGTGTGGTCTCTAGGCACGGGCCTAGCCCGCCTATGCCTAGGGCCGGCCCTGAGTGAAGCCCAATATATATTAAAGTCATAGCTAGTGAATGTTGGTTGGCCGTACATCACGAAAACATGTTCCATTAACATGATTGCATGATAAATGAAAGATGGTAGACATGTTGAGCTTTTTGGTCTTCCATGTTGAGCTTTTTCTCTTTTGTGATTCACTTTGGGCCACTAGATTTGGACCTTTTTTTTTTCTTTTCTTTTTCTTTGCAAGAATACCACTTTTCAAGAATCCCAATATTTCAATTATATCATTTTGCTCAAATCTGAAAAATAACACAAAAATTAAAATAAATTAAATATTTCAAACTAAAATAAATTTATTATTAAAACCATGGAATACTTAATTTATATTAATTGTATATGCATAAATAAAGGCTTAAAATGTACAAATTTGAGCCTTAATCAATGGACCAACCCAATTCTGACCCAATAATTTCAGCCCAATGATTTTTCAACCCAAAACACTTCGGCCCATTATTTTTACACCCTTTTTGGCCCAATTTCGAGTTGGGTTGGGTGGGTTGGTCGGCCCAACAATACCCTGTGCACCCCTAGTTCTGTTGTCATGTCAATGTTGGAATTATTTTACCAGGATCTAGATTTACTACCATGTATGTTATTTAACATCCTAAATATGAATATCTAAAACAATATAAATAAATACATATAAAGTTTAGGAAACCTTACATTGGGTGCAGCAGAATATTAATGGCTCCTTCCACTCAGATCTCTAACCGTTGAATCCTGTCTGTAGCAGAGTATCCCCAAGATCTGAGCCCGAATGTCCTTCTCTTGATTCTGGATTCTTCACAGCCTTACACACTATGATTGAGATACCACTTGATGTGTGTGGACACTCACTCTATCACTCAAGGTATGAAATTATGAAGAAGGAAAGAGAAGTGGTTGGTTCGAAATTAAAAGAATAGAAGGCTTGGGAAAATTTGTTAAAAGGTGAATTTTCATCAACTTTAAGCGTGAGCCATCACTATCTATTTATAGGCAACTACCTAGATTTAGGTTAGGAGTTATTAGGCATTAAAATAATAGAAATATTAAGCGTAAATTCTCATCCAAGTGGCCGGCCATAGTAATGGGCCCCACTTTGGAATTTTTCCACTTTTGACAAATTTTTCCTTATTTTCTCAAAAATGTCATTTTTCCAATTCTAACCATTTAAATGCCAAAACTAATTATTTAATAATTAAAATGAATTATCAAATAAAATTGCCATTTAATATATTTATTAACTAGACATAATAAAGTCTCTTAATTAATAAATAAGCCCTAGAATCTCTTTTCTTCACAATTAAGCCCTTGCTTAGTGAAAATTCATAAACTAGACATAGTCTAATTTTAGAATTATAATTGATCAATTAAAATCAATTATTTGAGTCTTACAAGCAGTATGGTCTCAACTAGTATGGGGACCATGGGCCTATACAACCGAGCTTCCAATAAGCAGAACTAGAATCTACCAAGTAAATTCCCTGACTTATTAATTCCTTATTGCATCCACTCATAGAACTTAGAATTGCACTCTCAGTCATATACAACGCTCTATATGTTCCACAATATAGATACGCTATAAACATTTAACCATCGTTCTATTCTCAATAATCAAAGATTTTCTATAGATGATTTACACCGAGTAGGGATAAATTTACCGTTTCACCGCTCAATGTATTTTATCTTTAACACACTTAGCTTCCTGTAAATGATATTTCAGTGAACTAAAATATAACCACTGAAACAAGAGCTCTTCCATTTACCTCTATTAAGCCAAGCTCAAAGGAAATCATCGTTTCACTTCTATGTCCTGATGGAAGCTATAGATTCCATATCTATGTTTAGTGCTCCCACTCAATTATACTATCACGTTCCCAAAATGTATGTATAACCCTGACCAAAAAGTAGGCTTAACTAACAAATCAAAGAACATGAATAGCACTCCTGAGATTGAACCTAAGCATGTCGGCATTAAGATCTTTTGATCTAATATCAACCAGTGATATTGACTCAAAAAGATACAACGGTAAGTATTATAATTCCTTTACCAAGATCAATATCGGTCCCTTCCAATGTATACTCCATACATCCGATACTGGTAAACTTTGCAAATGCCCTGGAAAGGACATAACACTTATCCAAGGTGTAAGCATACCTATCGCTAATTATCATGCAAGTCTAAATTCAGTGAACTGACAAATCAGGGAATTAAACTTTTGAACATATAATCATGATTATATTCCACTGTGCTGACAACACTATAATCATGAACAAATACATATGTTCTGGACCTAATAGAATTTATAATCATGAAATAAATCATGTGAACCATGCAACATAAAATGATTTCTGATATTTATTAATTAGTAAATCTGATTATATTGAAATGTGTTTTATTTAGGGCACAAAACCCAACAAACTTCCACTTGCACTAATATAAAACAAAAAGTGCATTTCAAATAATCTCGACATCTTGATATCCAAATCAAGTGTAGTATGTAGTATACTCTCCGTAATACGATGTGACAAGTTGTATTTAATACAACCTTTTCTCCACCATTACACTTCCTTAATCACAAAATCCTTGATATTGTGAAATTCCTCTCTTTATGTCTACTCCTCTAGGGATACTGGATTCTTTACTTTTTGGCAACTACTTTTGCATTAGTCAAGAAGTAACACTAGTAGTTAATAAATGTTGGAACAATGCCAAAAAATATATAGAACTTTCCATAGACTGAATAAGTATCTTTTCTACAACTTTAACATTCAGTCTCTCTGGTAGACTTAGAGAATTCAGATAGGTTTTTACAGTTCTCCAAAATCACTACTCCACCCCCAGAGTAATCACCATCTCATCAGCAGACTTTCTAGCACTAAGGCAAGTCTAGAAATCTGATTTGGGGTAGTCTAAGAGTATTAAATACACCCTTATCGACTAACATATAGTTCCTCTTCTTGATCTTAAGATTCACTTGATTGTCTTCCAATGTTCCTTTCCTGGATTAATCTGATACCTACTCATTACTCCCACTCAATAGCAGGTGTCTGGTCTAATGCATAAGAAAGCATATTGAGACCTCTCACTGTTGATTCAAGTAATTCTTTTCTTGGCCTTTATTTTTTCTAGAATAGTTGAAACTTTTCCTTAGATAAATAAAATCTATATCTAGAAGTCGAGAAGCTTCTATAGATTGCCATTAGAAAAATGCTCCAGCATCTTACTAAAGTAAGTTGCTTGCACTAGAGTAAGTAAATTATCAAGTATACCACAAGCCATATGTTTAGATAAGCTCAAACATTTAATACTAGGAATAGGAAGTTTTGTTAAGTCCATTGAATAGACTTACTAACGAAATTTCATTTCTTGTCCTTGTAATAGAAAACTTTTGGTTGTTCCATATGAATGGTTTTAACTATAGTTCTCTTGACTTTGCTTCTTAGTTTCTTATTCTGACAATCCATTACTTGTTTAAACTAACAATGGATTTTAATCACCGGTGACTTCCAAGTCATAACAGAGTAAGTTCCTTGAAACTCTCCGACTATGACAAGGTACCGTGACTTTTTGTCTAAGAACATAAGTGGAATTATCCTCTTCGGTTGTGTTAAGGCAACAGAGGCAGTGAGACCACCTTATACAGAATAAGTTGATAGAACACTTTTGGAATCAAGAAAAATATCTCCTTTATTTGCTACTTTGTTTTCAGACTTAGTCATTTCCTTTGGAAAAGTAGTATTTGTTAAAACACACTTTCTTATCTAATAACTATGGGATGGTCCACCCCTAATCACTTAGAATAGCTATCAAACATGCAAACCTTGGTTAACAGTTCTAGCTTTTTCTTAAGATTATGATTAGGTCATCCATGAATCTAGTAATGGTTTACACTAAGTACACAACCATTCCATCATTCTTAAATTCACCTTAGAAGGACTTAGGCAACGACTAGTAACTAATCATACACCTTATACTATCATCAAATTACAAATCGATATTCTGGGGAGGTAAGTTTGGATATAATTCAAAAAATCAACTTAATGATCTTTGAACTGCATATCTACCAAATATTTCTTCACCCCTATCAGTTCGCAAGATCTTTAACCACTTACCTTAATGGTTTTCCACCATTGCTAGAAATTCATGAAAAAATTTCAAACATTTCAAATTTCTTTTGCATAAGGTAAAATCTAGAGTGATCGTCTTAAGAATATAACGAAAACTCATATCCACCCCTAAAATTACATCCATATGCGATATAAGATGATTTTACTTTCAAGTGGATATAGGCATATTGACTCTTTACAGAGAATGATCTTATCAAAACCACTATGAACAAGATGCAAATGCCATAGATTTATAAAAGAATGTGGTTGTGGTCTTTTGATAACTTAGGTCTAGTTACATTAAAGTTCTTAGAATAGTCCAAGTGGATCCTGGTCACAGAATACTAAACTCACATTCCATACATTAACATACAGTTTGAATCCATTGACAAAAAATGGATATTAATAACTTGTGAAAGTTGAACTGTATTGTATGCTGGAAACAGAAATATAAAATTTCTACTTGGAATCTAAAATTTAAAGTCAAAGACTTAAATTTATACCAAATATACAATGAGTAATGATTCTAGGTTGGACCACCACTACTAATTTAACTCTAAGTCTAATTTGCCTAAAGTAAGCATATATAAGTAGGAGATTCTAAGATGGAGGATTATATCATTTCGGGATAGAATGTCGGGATTATAGTCATCTGTGCCATTCAATTTCATAAAAGAAATAGAATGACATTATAAGCAGATGATTTATAAACCATTCATCCAATGATATACTATGTAAGCAAATTCAAAATGAATAAGCTAAGAGGAATAAGTAAAGGATAATTTCGATTTAAAATAAGAATCCAACGATGTCCCGGTAGGCCAGAGTCAAAGTTATTCTTATTTGTATAAATTTTTCATTATTTCATATTGTAAATATTTGTCTAACGTGTCATCTGTTGATGAACAGCTAGATGTTGCATTTACAAATATTTATCTATCGAGATCTAACACTATTATGTTTGTCTAATGGATGACAATTCATTAGGATTTGTCCCATTAAAAACAACAAGCCAAGTTAGACCAAGAATGAAAATTCAAAATTAAACTACAATTAATAACAGAA